>NC_142619.1:30971944-31122222 GCF_059453375.1 Lepisosteus platostomus
TTAAATGAGCCTGTTCAAGTGCTGGGTTTACTTCTTCAGAGGCTAAGAACCATAGTCTTGTTTGGGACTGATATACTTACAGTACCAGCTCCAAAACCCCTATCATGCAGGAAATCAATGAGACTGGGCCACAATGGCCCAGATTGAATTACATCTCGCTTTCAAACGTCTGTTAACAGTTAATAGCTTTTTAAAAAAATATTTGAAGTAAACAAATATTGAAAAAATGTTTTCGGTCACACAAAAAACTGCAAACTTTGAAGCAAGAGTCAAAATAACATTGAGTTAATTAAATTCTATAAAATGAGAGAATCAAGTTTAAACATCATTAATCCCAGTACTACGTGTATTGACTATATTGACAAAGACTAATGGAATGGTATGGCTTATTTTGTGAACAATAGGTACAGTATGTGCACGATATCCATCTAATGAGGCAGGTCTCTTTAAAAGGGTATTCTGAATGATTTTATTGCCAGTTCTCTCTGTTCATTCGATGGGTTTTGGTTTTCACAAGCCAAGGTTAAAGTGCATTGTAATGAGCATGTCTTGCGTTGTGCTTTTTTGCTTTTTAAGCTTAAAACTAACCCGTTCAGCAATGTGTGATGAATACCCTCTCCTGCTTTTCCTGAATTGAACCATGTTCTTCTAAATTGGAATTTACACAGAAGAGCAGGGCTGAAAGCAAATACATGATAAGAGTGCTTTAATGTGGCCCCTGTTAAAAAGGCAAATAAAAGATAACATTGTTTTTAATACTTCCTCAGCTTATTGCCCTAGAAGCAAAGATGAGCTTATTCAAGGTCAATGGGCCCCGCTTTTGTTTTCTCCAACTCTTTAAACAAAAGAGCAATGGTTGAAATGTGAATCATTCACTAAGCTCATTTTATTGGATGACACAATGTTAACGTTAATATTAATTATTATTTTTATGTTAATTTGTATTAAAGTTCAAATGGAAACTTGGAAATAACAATGTTCAGATACATTTTTAAAGGGAACTGTGGGAATGTCATGGGCCTGTGTGCTCACCTGTTAAATAACCCAACATCAGTAGGCAAAAGAGTACTTTGTCATAATAACCTAGGATATAGAAGCAAATTGTAGCAGGAAGGACAAACAGCATCTTCAAATGCAAGGTGTGTTATTTTAGTTACTGTCAGCAGTTAAATATCAAATGTCAGTGTATTGACAAGGCAGTGAGTTTGTATTGCCTGTTGATGAAGTGTTAACATGCATGGGGCACGTACACAGCAGTGTGGGTCAGACAGTCAAACAGTATGAGCCCTCCACTGTAGCCATAGAAACAAACACCTAACATGGCCGATGAAATGTTAGCCATCTAACCCTGATAAATAGGATTTGAAAATATACTGCAGGCACGAACCAGGGTAGAGTAAACCCTAATAAGGAATCTTGGCACGTAAGTTTAAATTGTTCTCATCATTGCCGCTATGCAAAAGATTATTATTATTAACACCTGGTTCCGAATGTCTAAGAAGGTGTTGTAAAATCCAGCCTGCTAAGAGGGTATAACAGACGACAGGGCTAAACATGCTTTCTGGCAATGTATAGTTCAGGAATAACATTCATTTTTATTCAAGACCAGTCAAAGGACTTTTCCTGCTTAAATTTGTATTTACCCTGCGGAACAGGAAAATTTGAATTCCAGCTGTCTTCACAGTTGTGTATTATACACTACAAAGTTCTCCTTAATAGAATTCTCTGAATGATTTCACATTTATTTTAACACTAAGTACTGAACATTCTTTGTTCTGAAGGTTTTGAGCTCATAAGCATTCAGAGGCTTTGTGTACAGCTGCCATTTCAGTTAGACATGGCAGTTATCTTTCTCTCCTGTTAAAGCTATTTTCCAAAACATTCCATATCTGGACTGCTTTGCAGGCTTACATACACAGGAAAAAAATTCAGAGGTGACTTCACATAGTATAAGTGGTGCCATCTGGTATGAAAACATGAGATCTCTGGGAATATCCTGGACATGACCCTTAGTGAATATACTGTACACTTAACTCCTTTAACAGAGCTGCTATGATTTGGGAGATAGACAGAAGGAAAGACAAACATATTAATTATTGAAATGTGAATATACTGTATATACAGTAGCTTCCATAATGCATAGTGGCTGCTTGCTCTTACATTATAAAGCATCATGACCCTGAATGTTGTTCCTTGGAAGATTGATACTGAATATATGTTTTACTGGTCACTTATCATTCTAATGCCACATGAAGTTAAAAGTCTGTTTAGATTCTGCTTTCTAGCGTTGTTAAAAAGTCAGAGCTAATTAATATTTAAATTCCCATAATCCAGAGCAACTTCCTCCTCTTAAAAAGCACCATCATTCTAAACAGTGTTCCTTATAAGATACTGTATATACTGTATTTTATACATTCTTGTTTCGCAGGTCAGAGTTACATTGATGAGCTAAAGTAAGGGCTGTCTATAACTGTAGTTTGAATTCTGCTCTGACAAATCTGCTTTATAGCATTATGAAACAGATGTACTGTAGGTAACAAAAAATTATGTTCAAAATTCACTCTAAATTAATTGTGACTGCTTAAAAAACACCATTACTTTGAAAGCAATTCCTTGGAACATATATCATTATAATAATAGGTTTATTCCATGCTGAAAAAAAAGAAGAAAGAGAACACAACGTTTCGGCTGTGGAGCCTTCTTCATGTGTGAGAGAGACAGGGCAGTAGGCAAAGGTAAAGTAGCGGGAGAACAAAGGTTGGGAGGGAGGAGGAGTGAGAGGCGGGAGCAGGGGAC
Source organism: Lepisosteus platostomus (assembly GCF_059453375.1). Taxonomy (NCBI): domain Eukaryota; kingdom Metazoa; phylum Chordata; class Actinopteri; order Semionotiformes; family Lepisosteidae; genus Lepisosteus; species Lepisosteus platostomus. Next base: position 30,974,741 of record NC_142619.1, read on the forward strand.
AGAAAGAGAGGCCAATCAAGAGGTGTGAAGTAGATAGGTACAGTACAGTATGTGCTATAACATACAGTACATACTTTATGCAGTGACGAGGCTACAGGCATACTGTACCAATTTTCTTTAGTAAGTTGATGCAAGTTGACCACAGCTCACAACCACATACTGTGAAATCAGGATGGAAAGTTAGGATTTTCTAACACTAATGTTATACTGAACAAACATAAACATCACAAAAGTTAGCATAAAACAGAATGTAGTAATTATGTTCAATGTGACAAATAAGCATCAAAACATTAACACTGTGTATTAGAACATTAAAAATACTGAACATTAAAAGCAGACATTAGCAATAAAGCATTTACCATAAATCGTATTGCTGTACTGTAGTACAGCATTTATCCCTAGCCATTGTTTATACATGTGATTAAAAACAGGTGATGAAAAGTGAGTATTTAACACCGTGATATAAAAGCAAGGGGCAATTTCTAAGGTGCTAATCTTGTGTTAACCAGAGCCATCTAATGTCTAAGCATTTATGAGCTGTATTCTTTTATAATTGGCAAGTTCTGCAGAAATACTGTTAATTTATTACACATATTACAGATAATAATACTGAATACAGATAACTAACAGTTGAAATACATTTAAACTTGAATAATTGAAAAATAATTTCCTGACTTTCTTGAGTGAGATCAAACTACAGTTTTCAATTTACACTGATAAGCCATTTTAACTTTGAGCTGTAAAGAGTTATTATTTACAATAATCAAGTAATATATCCATCGTCATTTTTTAAAGGTGTAAACATGCATGGCTCTGGGGATAAATTCATTTCTCTAGTCCTTCATTACCCAAGACTTTCCTTTGAATTTATAAGGTGTGGTAGCAGTAGACTACAGCTTTCCTTTGGTGTTGAAATTTTGTTTCTGGAACTTAGCCACTACTCAAAATATTGGAAATTATTTGTGTTTAAATATTGTAATCTTGTGTTCTGTGATAGACTGGCGTCCCATCCAGGGTGTACCCTGCCTCGTTCCCATTGCTTGTTGGATAGGCTCCCTATTCCCCCATTACACTGAATTGGCTGAAGCCATTAGAAAAACCAATGGATAATAATTATTGCAAAACTAAGTAAGTGGAAATTATACTTCTGTATTTTAACTTCCTTGTGACCATAGTGTGTGCTGAGTTCTTAATTATTTAACTAAACCTTAGATGTTAATAAAACCATCGAAACATACTAATTAGACAATTTGAATTGTTTTCAGTGTTGGAAATGTCAGTGAAAATGTCTTTTCATATGGGAAAACCAGAATAATTATACAAATGTTCAGTTTGTATAAACTGAATTAAAATGAATTAAAGTTGCATTAAAAAACCCGTTATAGATTTACTTCATTAAAATAACCCAAGATAGATGGATTGATTGTGATGATGGTTATTAATACACAAAGTGGGGGGGGGGAGAAGTCAATACATAGTAAATGTCCTGAAAGCATATATAATATAGTAAGTGGTATGGTGGCAGAGTTTTTAGCATTGCTGCCTCATAGCACTGGGGTCCTGGGTTCACTTCTGGACCTGGGGTGCTATCTGTGTGGAGTTTTTATGTTCTCCCTGTGTTCATGTGGGTTTCCTCCTACAGTCCAAAGACATGCTGGTAGTTTAATTGGCTTCTGTGAAAATGTCTATTTTGTGTCTGTCCATTGTATGTGTCCCACCCAGGTTGTATCCTGTCTTGCTGAGATTTCAGGTGGATGAATATTTGTTTCTTCTCACCAAGTGACTTTCATTTTTTTTTATGTAGTACTGTATGTTCCCACTGTTTATCTGCACTCTGTGGATCTTCTGTTACATATCCACAGACCACAGATCTACAGTAACAGATCTTCTATTACTGTCACTGAAAGCTCTGGAACACCATCCTAAAAGAAATAAGGAATTCTGCTACAGTACATTGGATGCTTTATAATAGTGCTTACTTTGAATCTGAATGGCGTTTTTAGATTATTTTTAGTTTTGTCTTTGTTTTCAGCTGTGAGTTTTTCAAATATATGGTGATACAGTATGTGCTTTCAGTGTATTGTAAAGAGATTTGTGATGATTGTTTTTAAGAGTGCTAAATAAAGGAGTTTATTATTCATTATAAACAAACTTGGTTATTCTATATTTTAGTATTCTTTGTTTTGATGAGAAGAGAATCTTGACCTATGTACTCTATTTCTTAAAATGCATTTCAGGTTAAGGTATTCCACTGTTTCTGTGTCTTTAGTGCATAATTCCAGAATTTAAAGTTCAGCAATAGAGATATACACATGATAACAGTATGACAATTTGCTCTCAAAAACCTGTCTAGTTCATGGCCGCTCATGTACAATAGTACTGAAAAATAGCAGTGTCACTGGCTGGTTCAATACTAGAGGTTCATATTTCTACCTGCTAGTCCAGTCTAGTGGTTTATTATATTGGTTTATCAGCATTATTATAGCACAGATTCTATTGTCTACCGCAGGCACCATATTTGAGTGATGGTGACAGAATTTAACACCTTCTCCTTTCATACATTTGCTTAATGTCTGATATATGGGTTTGGGATCTTCCCATGTGGTTTGATGGGGTTACTCCAGGGAGTAGAGCTGCACTGAAAACATTATATATTACTGTGTACAAAGGATTATATTAGTTAGAGTAGTACAGCAAAACATATGTGGGATCCATCTACACCAGTCAAGACCTCAACCTTGAAAATCAGGATGCAAATGGTGTGATAGGCAGAAACATTGCACACACATCAAGTCATGTCACACGAATGACACTAATCCCAGTTTAACACATCCCAGAAATGTACCATTACCATGTAGGTTGAGTATTATAATGTAGCAAAATTGTAGTAATGTTGGCATTGCCATGACAATAGTTGATAAATAAGCCTCACATAATGTTGTGTAGTGAGATAATGTGCACTGCAAATTGATGACTCTCCCCCAACACACAAACCCACAAAATAACATTGCTCTGTTATCAGACAAACTTTCTTGGTAGCTCCTCTGTACATGTGGTCCGTTTGCTGCCAAATGAAACACAGAACTCAGATTCAGCAGTAAACAAAATTTTTACCAGTATCCAGGGGGTAGTCATTCATGTAGCCATGAAGCCAAGTGGCATTGAATCATAATGTTTCCATTGTAGTGGCATTTATAGAAATTCTGAGTTGCGGACTCAGAAACTCTGAGTCATCTGGTGACTACAGCAGTTTATAGGTCTTCCTTGACAGATGTACAGTATTACCATCTGCACTCAGTGCTGTGCAGAATGATCCCTCTTGGATCACTATACACAGTAGAGTAGATCAAGTTGGATCAGGGGTTCATCCTGTTAGATGGTACCAGGGCTGGGTGGCTGGACCCTGTATGCTCTCATAACCTCATGCTACAGTAAAAGCTGTCTGCCAGCAACTTTTTGCGAATAGATGTCATTACAGTATAATTACAACTGGCAAACTTTTTCCTTATATGCACACACAGTAAACTTGGTACTTTAAATCCAACCCACTTGAAATCCACATGTGTTGTCACACTTCGTATTCTTTTACCTGTAGAGATATTAAGGAATGCAAAAGAGAAGGTGAGTGCTAACATTTTTCCAATCATAGCAGAATCTTGCATAACACTGTACTTAAATGGATTGGTTGGTGTTAATATTTAGTTGTGCAACTAGGCACTGAGGATAAAAAAAAACATTGCTTTCAAATGTTAACAAATTAATGTCAGGAATTTGTATAGCAGGTGCACTGATGTTTTATTGAACAGACGTGACTGCGATTCTTTCATTAACATCTGTCATTGACGGGGGTGTCTACTATGTGCTGTCTTACACAATAGTAGCATGAGTGGATACTTTTGGAAGCAACACAGCTGTGATACATCTGTGATACATGCTTTCCATCAGGTTGGAAATGCTGGATTTTTTGCTATTCCCCTCACAGAGGCTGAACAAGTGTGTGGTTTTAATTTACCAGCTCTGTCAATATACAATCTAATTTACTTTCACTGGCCCCTAAGTCCTAGATGCCACATGTTGTCTCAGCTAATCTCTCAAATGTTCAATGGGGCTCCAGTCTGGTGAAAAGGGCACCTACAGAATAACTATAATATTTTCATCCTGTAAGAAAGCAGTTGCCACATGTATTGTCCTGCTGGAATCTTGTCATGTCATAATGAACCTACAGAAATTGCAGCATGTGAAGTCCCAGGACTTGATCATTTTAGAGCCCTGAAATGACATTGCCATCAATCACTACAAGTCCTCCCCAGCCCATCACACTCAGATTTTCCCATCTGTTCTGTTGTACAGTACAATTAGCATAAATCTTCTGCCTCACGCTCGCCTTTGTCCATCAATGCAGTCTACACAAAACCTTGATGATTCATCCTTAAAGATGGTGGGTCCACTTGCCAGTGGCCTGCATTAAGAAAATTCTTAGTCAAATTAATTAGTCATTTTCATTAAAATAATTTGGCACTGTTGAACTTGCTGTAAAATGATTAAATTATATGGTTTGATCTCCTTTTTATAGTCACTTTTCCATTAACAGGCTTAACCTTTAAGTGACAGAAACATCATTTTATTGCTTGCCCAAGAAGCAGCACATCTTCAAAAGCAGCTATGTTTACTTGTGTTGTGCACTAAATGTACTGTGCTTTTGTTGGGTATAGTGCGTTTCTCTGCAGCCCTGGAGTAATCAGCACAGCATGTAGCAATGTTCACAGAGTGGCTGACAGCATTGTTTGCCTAGATGCTTGTCAATTACCACACAGTCAAAGCTCTGGGGTGAAGTGTATGGTGGTGGTGGTGGTGCTGTGCCACTTGAAGACTAGACCAGGAAAAGAATGAAGGGAAGGAAACAAAGGAGAAAGGAAAAAAAGACAGTATACCATAACACTAGGAATTTGGTATACAATGATGGCCTGCAAGTTTCCCATGGTAGTTTTTTTGTCTGCCTAACTCCCATGGTCCTATATTCCCACCCCTTGTTTTTGTTCTGGAGTTCTAGCTCATGGGCTGAGACCCCGGAGAGCGGGATCAGCTGGTAAAAAATGGAAAACAAACCCAATCTGTGCAGGTACATGCTGTCTTCGTAAACACAAGACAACCAAAGTACCTCGTTGAGCTATTTTCTTTTGGTACAGCAGAAGGAAGTGTGCCTGGAGGGCAGGGACTAAGTAAGCACTCGTTGGGAAGGAAGAGGGTGGCAGCATGGAAGATAAGGCTGGTGTGGGTGCTATTTTTATTGAAGGGGCAGCAGTTTGTGGCTCTTTGGCTGTCACAGGGGTTCCGGTGGAGATGCAGGTGACGCAGGTTCAGGTCAATACCTCTAGAGTGGAGATAGAAGGCCAATGTGAGGTCGGTGTGAGGAAGATAAATTCCTTTTTAGGGTGAGCTTGTGAAGTTTGGAAGGTGGATTTAATCCAAATTGCTCTCTGGCAGTGAGGACAAAAATTGTGCTGCGGCTGGGGAGCCATAGGTATGATTCTAGGATGGACAAAGAGACATCCGCATGAGCATCTTACAGTATATCCCTGCTCCTATGAGTGGGAGCAGCTGCTGCCAATGGTCTTGTTATCGCATTCCCATGTGGCTGTTGGGGAGGTGAGAGCCGAGCTGAATTCCTGTCTTTTGAGGCCCTCTAGCGTAGATGAGCGGAGTTTCAGCTCGGAGGATCTCCGCTGTGTCACGTTGACGAAACCAGTAATGTTGCCCTTCTGAAGATCTTTATGTAACATTGATAGAGCGGGAGAGAATATACTGTAGGACTATGCAGCGTGCAAAGAACGTTTGTTCTTGGGATTGTTTTCTTCTTTTAGTTGTTTTATTTTGCGTGTGCCCATTGGGGATCCCCTGTTTTTGGGACCTTTGTTTTTTGAAGCTGATAGACAGCGATACTTGCTGGAATTGAGACCAGGTTGCAGAATAACATTGCAGCTGTGGAATATACTGTATGTTGTGCTGGTCTTGTGGGTGCAATGGTGGTTCTGTAGATCCAATAGCCTATGTAGAGACAAGGGTTCTAGCACTATGCTAGGTGGAATAATTGGCTGTAATTCCTGCAAATTGTTACTATTGTGACCAATTGTTATGTATGTAGTCATGGACAAGCAGGGAGGCTTAAGAGAAGACAATGTGAGTAATGAAGCAGTGAACAATAACCCCTGTGAAAGTGGTTTGGCCATTGTTTATGGGAGTTCAATAGGAACCCGGAGTTGAAACAAAGGAGATTTTATTTTGGCAGACCTGGTAGACTAAAGAGAAGTGTGAGGAAAGGAAGGTTAGAGAAGGGGAAATTGGGATTAGAGGAACACAGATATGTAGATAGTGAGGGTTACCTCTGCAGATTGGCCTGTTCCACTAGGGGATTAAGGCCACATAGGTATCGGGAGTAGCTTGTAGTTGAAATGACCGCCATTCTGATGGGGGATGTTGTGACATAGCCGCATGGCCCTCAAGCCTTTGAAATGGTTTTTAACTATAGTGCATGTTACAGTGACATTGAATCAGTAGGAATTGCCTACTCTTGAAAACTTTGATTGTCTTCCTTCCAAGTTTTATTTTTAAGAGCAGATAGATCCTCTTGAATAAAGATTCAGGGTCATATTATGGGACTATTTAAAAACATCTTTCCATTTAATGTCCATGTTTGGTTTTAAGTATCCTTTAGATATTTTGTAAAAAAAAAATCCTGAATCAAACATCAATGTTTTTGGAGGGAATTAAGTTGCAAAATAGCTACTAGGAAATGTTGCCAAACAATATTCTTTTTACGAAAAATCGTAACCTCAAAAAATCATAACCTCTAAAAATCGTACTTGGCAGTGCTCTTTTATCTACCCTCGACACCTTTGCGCCTTTAAAAACTCGAACCATCTCCTTCTCTCTCGCCCTACATCCTAGGCACTCTAAAAACCATAATAAACTACCATAACATTTTCATGAATGGCTTTTACAAAGGTACCTGTACACTGATAGCTGAGACACTGTTGTGGCCATAAAAATGGTTAGTGGCCATATTTGAAAAAGTTTATTCCAAATCATGGCCTGTCATGACAGACTGTATTTAGCTAGGGCATTTCCAACAGGTTGGAAGTTGCTGAACACCTCAAATGGCAAGCAACAGTGCATTTACTAAGTGCAGGCTTCAAGGTACAGTACCAAGGTCTTTATTCTCTTGAAAAGCAAAGCATATTGTTATTCTTTCTTGATTTTTACTGGGTTTGACATTCAACCGATTAATCACTCTACCACCTGTTCTCAATCAAGTCTCTCACTAATGAGGTTTATGCAACATGCAGCAGTCATTTGAGTGTATCATGGTCAGTCATGAATGTTGAACCAATAAAAAGGTGCCAAAATATTTAATCAGTATCTAAATTAAATTTAATCTTTAATCTTAATATTTTTCTAAACACATGCATGTGTAAACAGAGCACTAGTTTGTAAGATTAAATAACTCAAACAGTGCTAAAAATTTTATCAGATGTTGAGGAGGGAAAAATGGATCTGAGCCATTTTCTTTTTACAGTAGATCTAGATTAGGAATTTTTATTTATAAAGTAAAGGACAAATTGAGTTTTCGGTAAAACACATACAATATTGAAAATGTTTGAAACCTGGGGTGTACTGTCATCCAAAGGTGTTATAATCTTTAATTAATTTATTCCTGATTGATTATTCATATGACTGCATTGCTGGTTCATAGGTACGATATTGAAATGACAAAGATCTAGCTCAGAATCATGATAATTAAAAGAGATACATTATTTAAGCTAAGTGTATTTACTTGTGCCAGCTCTGTTATGAGGTAGCTTATGCTAGTGGTAATGTTAAGTCCTATAGCAGAGCTCAGTTATCATGTTAAAGGAACTTAGAGCACAGCTCTGATGGGGTTATATAGTGAACTCTGCTTTCACTGTGTATTTCCATCTACTTGTACTATATGTGAATTGGCTAATTATAAGGCACATTTCAGCATCTATTATGTGAATATCCTAGCTGTAAGTCAGTAAAGTTAGTTGACAGTTCACAAGCTCACAGTAGGTACTCTATATCCAGTAGTTGTTTATTCTGTGCTGGAGCCTGAGCTCCATGATGGAGACCACACCAACTACGCTACAGTATGTTCATTAGCTTTTTTTGCTATGCTATTGGGCGGGCTGTGCTACTCCACAATAAAGGCTTTTCTGGTGGATATTATCTTTTTATTTCATCTAAGCCTCTTAAACCACAACAAAACGCAAAAAAAATCAGATATGGTTCTTGATCAATCCAATTGAACAAAAGTGCTCCGCCATTTTGTTTTTCGGTATATTTAGATCGGCACTATATGATTTCCCTTCTAAATATAGCAGAGATGTACCCTTGGTACTTTGTATGTATGTACTATTAGCAGAAGGAAATCCAAAGCCAGGGGCTCTGCCTTTCACCCCCCTCCCCCCCAGGGTCTTTGACGTTATTTTTAACTGGGCATCATTATAAAATGATTTTCAGCAGGTGCACACCACACCAGTCCACAATCAAAAACAACGGTGTAGTGATTATCCAAACATGGCGCTAAATGTCTTGTGAAACGCTGGGTTAACCAGGCCTGACCTGGCATGCCGTGCATTGTAATGAAAGGAAGGCTCTGTGCAACATTTAATAATGAACACCTAACCTTTCACTACTACTACTAATATGCTCTTAAAGATCCATGTTTCCTACATGAAGTTCAAAGAAGAGCTGAAAACAGATAGGGATTGGGATTCTCTTTTTTCGGGAATTTTTAACCTTTGGTATTCTCATGTTTTGCGGAACAGAACTACAGTATATAGATAACGCAAAGCAATGGGTTAATTAAAAATGGAAAAGGAATAACAGGTAAACACTGCTGTCTCACTGTGTGTGTTCTCCAGGGGTAAAGTCAAGCTGACAAGGCCATTTGGCGTCTCTAAAAAGAACAAGATCGTTGGGCATATACGAAGAGTATGAAGACTGTAAACTGTAGAATTTAAACCTAAAAAAGTTATGTTAAGATTATGCCAAGCCCTAGTAAGATCTACTTTAGAAGATATGTGTTGTTTGGGTTAAAATAGTTGGACTCAACTATAAGAGGAGACCCTTAAAGTCATTTTTAGGGCATTTCAATTCATTTTCTCAGGATCTTTAACATGTATTTTATACATTGGAAAAAGTTATTATGAAAGAGGAATACTTCAGAACCAAGAGAGATGTAATCAAAAGGACATTAAAAGGATTTACATTTAGGGCTATAAATAAGTGGAATGGGTCTACATAAAGGCCTGTGCATATTTGGAACAAGCTGTCCAGTTCTATGTTTCAAGATGGGTCCTTGGGCTCATTCCATGAAAGCCTGGAGGACGTCCTCAGATGTGTACACTATTAGAAGCACGATGTGCAAGTTGGGGGTCTTCAACAACATGGCCGAGTAACTTGTTCCCAACTCCCGAGGGATGCGATGCAAACCTGTACCTCCAAAACTGACAAAGACACTAGCACAGCAGGTGAGAGCACTTGGCCACCCTGGCGTACTCTGTTCTTAAATTCTGTACAATCATTTCAACAATATAAACATTGAAATACAACCATAAAATAAGAAATAAAGACTTGAGGATGATAAAGGTGCTACAACACCTTCATATTCAATGTTTTGGGAGAGTTCTGTTCTTTTATTTTAAGTTAAAGGAAGACAGACTATTCCTTTTTGTCTAGTTATGAGCACAGTGCTGCAATGCCATTCCACATTATGTTTGTATTGACAACATCCAATATGCCTGGAAGGCTTTGTATCAAGAAAATGATTCATTCGCTAGTCAGTGGTCTAGATCTAGGTCATTGACATCTACTGCGATGGTGCAGCTACGAAGTGCTGCCGTTGAGACATGCATTTACATATTTATGAATTCAACGTTTAAAACGTCATTCATAACTGGACTGCAAAATGCAAGATTTTCAGAACATAGCAAGAGGTTATTAAAACAAATGCACAGTCTGAAGTGAAAGTTGTTGTGAGATTTTCAGGTGGGTAGCTGTGTCAGGCTGCAAAGGAACAAGTTTATGCCATGCTAAAAAAAAGAAGAAAGAAAACACAACGTTTCCAACTGCTTCCAACGTTGCTCCAACTATAGAGTAAGTCCTACAGCCTAAAGCTGCCTTGTTCAGATAACCCTAACCTTAACCCAGGCTGTACCTTATTTCACACAAGACAGGCCTTGGCAGTGAGGAGCAGAGTTGTCTAGGATAAAAGAGATACACAGGGCAGCTGTAAACTACAAAGCTAGTGCTGTTTACTTACAGTGCCAGGAAAACAAAACTACCAAAGCAAAGCTCTTAATTCAGCAGCTAACTTATTTAAGTCCCTAACTATCATACCAAGCAGCTAAGATACTTACCAGCTTCAAAACAAACTCACAAAACTTTAGTCTCACTTTGAGACTCTTTACAAAAATCTAAGTCAACAACGGTTGCACATACAACAGATCAGCACTAATCTACTTCCTGGTTTTTAAACTTTCAACAGACCAATTGTCTTCCAACAACGTGGTCAGGTGACTAAGGGCAGCAGTGTTGTATTTATGTGTCCAATTACTTTTGGTCCCCTGAAATGGAGGGACTGTGTATAAAAAGGTCTGTGATTCCTTTATGGTTCACCCAATATAGACATAAATACCTTCTAATTAAAGCTGACATTCTGTACTTTAACTTCATATACATTGTTTCATTTCAAATCCAACGTGCTGGAGTACAGAGCCAAGACAACAAAAACTGTCCAAATACTTATGGGCTGCACTGTATGTACTGTAGAGAACTAGGAAGGTAGACAGCACTTATAGTAAAGAGATGGAATGACAGAGGAAGTTTATGTGTGAAGGTTTAGTATAGAGAATATTATTTACTGTTATTTTCATCAACTGATTAACAAACTCTTAGGTGCCAGGATTTGTCCTGCTTAATTAAACTGGAAATCCTTTCACTGACCTAAGGACAACAGTGTACTTGTCAGCCCTGAGCGCACATGTCTACAGTACAACAACAGGTGCAGATGGAGACGTGCTCTTAATATAGAGTGCCTACGTAATGAAATTCTTGTTTGGCTGTCACTGCAAGGATAACAATTCACTGGTAAAGCCTGAAGTCCTGCTGCTAAAAGCTTTTCACTGAGATGCTGCTAAAGAATGGAACGGGTTTTCAACAGGTTTGCGCTCATTGTTTGTTTGGGAGGGTCTTTAAATTGTGCACAGTCTCTGGGATCCGATACATCACGCAGACGTGCAGTTATGCAGAAACATCCATAGAGTTTCTTTTTATTCCTTCGGTGTAGCATGTCAATTTAAAGTTTGTACTGTTTGTGAAATGTGAATACGTACAGTGCCATCAGAAGGATTTTTTTACAATGTATTATGTTGGAAACTCAAATAGAAATACACTCTAATGGGATGTTTTGTCACAGCTCTACAGCTCGTTCTCTAATGCCAAATCTAAATGAAAGTGCGGGGAAAACACTGAAATGTCTTGTTTTTACAAGTATTCTCCCTCTTCTGTAAGATACTACAAATCGGGCCCGGAAGCATCAATTTCCTTGTGATATCAATCTGAAACATGAATAGAGTCCACCTGTGGTCAATTAAATTGCTTGACCTGATTTTAGAAGAGGGAGACACTGTGGAACAGTGAAAGAGTGGTTAGCGTTGCATCCTCACAGCTTCCTTGCCCTTGTTCAATTCCATACTGTACCTTGGGTACTATCTGTGTGGAGTTTCTATGTTCACCCTGTGCTTGTGTGGGTTTCTTCCTCAGTCCAAAAACATACTGATATGATTGAACCCGGGTCCACAGCCCTGTGAGGCAACAATGCTAAACACTGCACGATTGTGCAACATCAATTTAAATGAATGCTTTAAGAAAAACTGAATTCACGCATTGAAAGAAGTGATCCAGACTGCCAGAGCACATTTAAAAATGCACGGAATAATTTCCCATTATTAAAAAAAAGACACACAGTAATGTGAATCAAGTACATAATGCAGACCACAATATCCCAAGCACTTTGTGAGCTTGGTACAGTAAGTAAGCTATTGCTACTGTCTAGTTTTTATGAAGTAAGCATACTGTATTTAAATACATGGAAAGAAAATATTACCTCACAAACAGGTATGCAGTATGTACATTTAGTTATACTGATTTTTGTTGTGATACTCCTCAACTGCAGTCTCATTGAGCCTTAGGCTGAGGACTGAGAGTGACAAAAGAAAGAAATGTTCCTTGTCTCTTTCCAGTACCACGTGTTTATTTATCAGCAGTGCTACAGAAGTAACAGATATACTGGACTGACCAACCTTTAAGTTCAAAGACTGTGGAAGTAGAGATAAGATTTATTATACCATTGTATACACAAAAGTCTACCCTTTTGATCTCTGTGGTTTAACATTTGTGCGTTCAGTAACATCTGTACCATCGTGACTTATTATGTTGTAAAGTATGCATGACTTCTCCAGTGTTCAGACACTATCTGTACAAATTTCCAGAAATTACATGAAAGTCCATTCTGTGGTTGATCAATAGAGAAAAAAGATCATTTATTTCTTTATTTAGGTCCAAATGAGCATTGGTTATGGGTGACATCTCTATAATGTTGATAATTTTGATTAGTAATTGTTTTTCACACTTGAAGTCCATCTGGAAACCCAGATTCCTTAAAGTACAGTACATTGGACATTCACGTTTTAGATAATTAGATGAGAGGCATTCAGCAGGAACGTCGTTCAACAAAAGTGCTCCAGAAAATAGCAAAATAAAGACTTCAAAGTATTTCACTTTCCCAAGGTTTACCTTCATATCTGTATTATTTCAGCCCTAACAGATACAGAGGTACACAAGAAATCAAAAGGAACATATGAAAAAGTGTATGTCTGGAGGCATTAGAGAAAAATGCTTTATGTAACCTGAGTTAACTCTAACCAAACTATTCATTAACTAACTCGGATATCTGTAGTACCTGTACAGAGCGTCTCTTGTTAACAGAGATGACAGTTAATAAATGCACACAACAAAAGATCCTTGATTAGTTGTTTTCAGCTTTCGAAAACAACTGAAATTACCTAATTTACAAGATTAATAGTACAAGCACAAAGGATTTAGATGATTAGTGTTAGACGAGAAACACAGCTGGAATTGTGAAATTAGTTCTAATGGAAATACTGTATCTACAGTGCTCAATTAATAGCAGAGAAAGAAATCTAGTATAAACAATGAAAGACCATTATGCTGCCTTCAGTCCAAAGTCTACTTTCAAAGGAACAGAAAAAAAATATGGGAATATTTCCAAAGATAATGCTAATATGGTCACTAGATAAAAATAATTCCTTTTTTGTGATTAAGGGTAAACAATATGCATAACCTGCATTTCAGTTTTAAATTCTATGTATTTAGCTGTGCAATTTGTAACATTTAATTGTTTAAATAGCACGAGTCCTGTTAGATCCCTTAACCCATGTGCCATAACTATAATATATAGGAACAAATGTCTAGCACAACCTATCTTGTTACTTTGGAACAGATTTGGATGTTTTACTGTTACAAGTAATAACAGGTATTGATTAAGAGAAATAAGAAGTCAAAAATGTGAAAAACTTTTTTGGATTTCTAAGTAGTTTAATGAGCCACTTCTTTAATTGGGACAGGGACTCACAAGCACTGTCTCACAACTCCGTGTGTGCAATGTATTCAGTCAATGTTCTCTTGGTGCTTGGCACAACAGTTGAGTCCTGTGATCTGCTGGACAACTTCATGTTTGCAAAAATACCAGTGAGAAATTTGCTGCTCCTCCAGATAGTGTTAACTCTCCTGTAAGGCTCAGTCGAACCCTGTGTTTCTAATGATGTGGGCATGTTGGAAGAGCATATCTGATGGTCAGTGCTCTCCCCTGTGTTGTGCGAGAGTTGTAGTCAAGAAATCAAGTCCTAAACAATTAGCAAGTCCAAACTGAGCAGGTAGAAAACAGAAACCAATGGAAACAAAAAAGAAATCCCTCATCGTCATCATGTAACAGGTAAAAGACAATAAAAGAAGAACTAAATGAACATATTAACTTCTGGAAAAACATGTAAACTTGTTGATCACCCCTTGCAAAAAGAATCAAAAAGTTTTTCAAATGTATAACTCTGCTGTTTTTTTTAAGAGAAAATATTATTTCCATAGAGGTTTTAAGAAAGGTAGCACATCTACAGTATTTAGAAATTTCAGTTTTTTGTTACAGGAGGACAAATCAGCTGGTCTTCCATAAAAACAAGCTATCCGCTGAAAATGACCATAAACACAAGCCCCATGTAAGAGTATAAGATATAAAAAACAAATTGGACTAGATTGTGTGAGTTACTGTAGTAAGAGGACGCCACATGTTAATGGAAAAAGCTTGTGGAATGAGGCACTCCTGGTGTGTTTTACTAATTAACCCTCAGTGGGAGTGAACTTCCACCCACATGAGGGGAAGGAGATGGCAGGACAGGCTCTGTGTGAAACTTGCCACACCTGTAGGCTCATTAACAGGCCTATAAGAACAGTTAGGAGAGAGAGGGTTTCAGACTGTGCCTGCGTTTTATGTTGTTGAGAGCTGTAATGGGTTGAGCTGGTTTGCAGATCTGTGTGACTCTGTGAGTTAGAGATATGTACTGTAGGAAAATCAGCTTAGGGGTATCACCGGTGCTGGAAAGGTGGCTGTTTGATAGTTTGCTGTGCTCAAAGAGGGTAAAATGCCCTGGTGGACCAGATAAACGAGGGCTGATTAAGACCTGAAGGAATTGGGCTTCACTTGTTGGTGTAGCAGAAAATTATGCTGCTGCACCTACATTTATTCTCTCACTTAGGAGAGTAGGCAGTTTAGGTGTAAGACCTGTTTCCTTTGGTGGCAGGATTTTGCAGTGTATCTACAGATTGTACAAAGGGCAGAGACACTGGTCCTCAGACTGTAATAATAATAATAATAATTGCTTACACTTACAGTATATAGGGCTTTTCTGAACACTCCACTCAAAGCACTTTACAGGTAATGGGGACTCCCCTCCACCACAACCAATATGCAGCCCCACCTGGATGATGAGACAACAGCCATAGTGCGCCAGAACACTCACCACACATCAGCTCTCAGTGGGGAGGAGAACAGAGTAATGAAGCCAATTCATAGAGGATTGTTAGGAGGCCATGATTGATAAAGGCCGATGGGAAATTTGGCCAGGACGCCGGGGTATACCCCTACTCTTTTCAAGAAATGCCCTGGGATTTTTTAATGACCACAGAGTCAGGAGTCAGGACCTCAGTTTTACATCTCATCCGAAGGACACAGCCTGTTTACAGCATAGTGTCCCCATCACTACACTGGGGCATTAGGACCCACATGAGCCGCAGGGTGAGTGCCCCCTGCTGGCCATAATGAGTTGATTGTATTTGTTAATTATTTTCTTATTAAAAAAAGATTAATCAGAACTTATATTTTATGCTGTTAAAGAAAACCCAACAGAAACACAGACTAAAACAAATGATGAAGAACAGAACAGAGGGAAAAAAAATTAAACTTCAAACGAGTTTCAACCTGATGTCATAGAAAAGCATTTGTTATTGTATAACCATGTGACTGCTAACTTTATAGCAAAAAAAGAGCCAGTCAGTAATACTCTTACACATTAGGAACAAGTAATAGGTTTATTCCATGCTGAAAAGAGAAGAAAGAAAACACCTCATCCAACAACAACCTTAGTTTTTCCCAGGAGGTCTCTCATCCAGGTACTGACCAGGCTCACACCTGCTGAACTTCAGTGGGCTGCCAGTTGTGAGTTGCAGGTTGATATGGCTGCTGGTAGCCTCTAGTTCAGGGGTCTTTGTTCTTCTCTGTTTCAAGACTAGGCTCAGCTCTTTCAGCCTGCCAGCGTGGGACATTCTTCCAAGCCCTGAAATGTATATCATATACAGTATGCCTGCTATTCTCTGGACTGACTCCAGAGCAGCAATATGTTTTATGTAACATGGTGACTAAAATTGCACGTGGTATTCTAAATGATAACTTTCTATTGTGTCATACAACTTTAAAATAACATCACTTGATTTAACTTCCGCTCTTTTAACTCTATAACCTAGAATTTTGATTACTATTTAATTACTTTTTTATATTGTCTAAACAATTTAAACCATGTATCAAAATGAACATACCCAAGTAAGGCGACTCTTCAACTCAATATTTTCCATTTTGTGTTTAAAGTTTGTTTATTCTATCTTCATATAATATTGTGTGTTTTGATACTTTAAACATTACCAGTCATGTATTTGACTAGTCTAAAATTTTATTTAAATTATATTGAATTTTTTGTACTGCTTCTACAGTATTTGCTAATCCTCTAATTCTTCTATATTGTCTGCAGACACAGCAATTTTAATAACTAACCAACTGACATTTTTAAGTATGGAGTTGGAGAAAAAAAGCACCTATAAGACACAAGGGCTTAACACAGCAGAACTTTAAGATGACTGAACAGAGTAATAAAGAGAATTGGAAATCGAAAACATCCAGGGATGGTGATATCAGTTCACAAAGCTAACTGTAGGTAAATATTCAGGATATTCCTTTAGTATAATGAATGCATTACAGTAAGGGTTTTTTATATTGATATTGGCAAAAATGTTTTGTTGTTTTTTCCAATTTTTTGCATTCCATTACAGAGGTATTTTAAGTTAGGGACTATTATTAGAAGCTTGTTCATTCAATCTCTCTTGGGAACTGCTTTCAAATTAATACCTAATATTTTTTAGACACTGAAAAAAAGAATGAAAAGGGGGGAAAAAATACACTAACTGGTAATTTCCCGTGTCTCCCTGTCCATGTAGATCTAAAGGGTGATATAGGCTTCGGACAGATGTCCTGTTGTCACTCCACATCCGCTGTAGTGATCATCACAGTGGGAGGGTGGAAGTGAGATGAAATAGCCTAGAAAGTACATGAACCAAGTAGAATATGTAAACACGAGAGAAAACTGTGATGATAATAATGACATTTAAAAAATTTAGAGACCTTCAATGGCTAAAGTATGGCATTAAAACCTCACAAGGCTAATATTTTTCTCTCCTCCGGGCTTGTTTAGAGTGCTGGAATGCTACAGATGTTTCAGTGCTCAAAGTGTCAGAAACTTTCACAGACAGTGTGCTTTTTAAAAGAGAATGTAAAGGAGATAAGGGGCAGCACGCTGCTTTGGTAGTTTGAGCCGCTGTCTCGCAGCTCTTGGGCTCTGGGTTCATGGGATGATTGCCTATATTGAGTTAAAATTCATACAAACTATTTTACAAACATATAACTATTATACTTTTTAAAATCTTGGTTGTAACTAAAAACATTCACATGAATAGTTTTCAGCACTAGATTGAAAACCAGGAGCTTCTTTTCCTTGGTTGCTGGAGTTTGACATACAGTATCTCAAAACATGAATGTAACTTTGGCCAAACTTCTTCCGGATCTATGAAACAAATTGTGCTGTTTTAGATTTGTTTGTTTACAAGTCATCACAGGACACCATCATGTTAAACAAATGGACCTGAATGATTATCACTTCCTAAGGTAAGAAATAGCATTGAAAGGGATACATCTCCTGCCTTGTGCCCCTACACCTTATTACAGAAGGAATGTCTCAAATGCTTCAGTCACTCCAAGTAAAGCACATCTGAGACGCGGGTCACAAGTCTTGTTCAAGACATCATTCTGGAATGCAGAAACGACATACTGTACAGATAAAATTCTCCCTTCTCAGATGAACAACAGCAACAATTCTTGCACTTCAGCCATACATTGCTGTATCAGTTCTCTTTAGATGTGACAGATGCAATTCAAATGCCATAGAGCTCCGTATTAAGGAACACGACAACAGATATGTTAGATTTCGATTTTATTCTGATGCACCAAGAAAAATAACACTCAGGTCTAATCAATTGATTTAAACATTATCAAGCATATACTGTACAGTACAGAATGTCAATCACAGAAAGTGTCTAAGCAAAAACACATCATACATTTTTAGCATGAAAAATGACACTGTAAATATGAAAACATTGCACATTTTGCTTCAGGTATGACCTCCCTGAGCATTAAAATAGTGTTGCTGTATAGCAGCAATGAAGCAGAGACCTTCAGATCTTCTGTGGGATGCTCCAGATTGATTTGGGCCATTCCATCGCTCTAACTGTCCTGCTTGGTAAAGACTGGTGGGTCACAATCTTATCCTTTTGGTGGTTTTGGAGTGTTGGTCCCACAGCTGTTTTACTGGACTCGGGCCAGGGGAAACATCTGGCACCAGTAAAACCTTCACTTTGTTTTCTTGAAGTGGTGCCACGGCAAGCCTAGTTCTGTGTGGTCTTGCATCATCCCACTGTAAAAACAGCACTGCCAGATTGGTGTGCAGGAGTGGAAAATTTCTTGGCTCCAGGCCTCCTTTGTCAATGTGTCAGAAAGCAGCAAGGCTGCCCTCACTCTACACCAGAGGTGTATCTTCACACTTCCAAAGTCCCACCGGAACCTCAAACAATATGACTGTCAGAAAAATACTCATTAGAACATCTCCGCCTGTCTTCTCTCAAGTGTGCCTAGCTCTGTTTGGTGAATTAGACACTTCACCACTCATTTACTGCCACCTTTGGTGTTCTCATCATGTTATCTCCTGAGCAACATCCAGAGGTGCAGAACATTTTCGCTCCGACAGTGAGCTAAAGCCATTCTGCTGATGTGCAGGTTCTTTCATTTTGGAATTGCAGTAGCCACAGTAGTTTGAAAATGACTGCATGGAAGGATCAGATAGATGTGATGACATTGTGCCAGTGTGGTGAACCTTTGCCTTCCAGGATGTCGTATACTGTATACTCAGACAGCTGATTTCCTGGCTTCTTTGGTCTAGTTTGCAGATTCCTGAAGCAGAAAATCCCATTCTCTGACTAGCTTCTCTCAGAGAGAGGCTGTCTTCCATCATTCCAGTAGCAACCAGGTGACCTTCATTACTCAAGTGAGGCATTGCCACTTCTTATACTGCACTTACATTAGCTAAAATAATGGGGGTTTAATGGCTATTTATAGAGATTCATCCATCAACTGATTTTGTCACTTTTAGTTGTAATCAAATACCAAACAGAGTATCTAGTATTTTTATGAAATAATTATATCCCATAATTTCAAACTAAGTTTCTGTTGTCCCAAGGAACAAAACTACCCAAACAAACAACAAACATCTGCCCCCTGTGTAAATTATAAATAACATAATGTTGGTCCCAAATGAGCTATTAAAGTAAAAATGAAGTTGTTCATCGCCATTTCTTATTGTGCATCAGAAGATAGTTTTGTCAATGCTATTTATTATTTAAAAAATAAATAATAACATTATTATGGATTTTAACAATTTTGAGACTTCTGTTTTGCCTGCAATGATACAACTGAATTCAAAAAATATTTTACCTTCCACACTCGTGAACAATTAATTGTAGCAGCTACATACAGTACCAGCGAAAACAAAATGTCTTTTTGATGACATTGTAGAACTACTGAACTGCTGTGAAGTGCATTCAATTAATCCATTTTAAGCGTATGGCCAGATGCTAAAGTTTATAAATAGTTTGGAATGGTACTGTTAAATACTATAATGCAGTCATTCACAATACAAATGTTTTATTTTGGGTTCCATGATCTCACTAATAGAATCAGAATCAAGCCTGTATTCAACATCACCTGCTTAGTCCCATCTATCATACATGGTTATAACCTAGCTGGAATTTGCCTCTTCCTGCTGATTGAACAGCCCAAGCTTCCTTTTCCTTGATATGAATTTATACAGTGCTGGAAACCTACCCCCCACCTTGTAAAACCACTTTTATATGACCATCATCCCTGCTAAATTGAACAGGTATGATGGAACTGACAAGGCAATACATCTCTGAAATTGCATATCATTGGAAGTCTGCTGTGCTCTGGTTGTGGCTCTTTGTCCCCCATTACTGAGCTGCAGTCTGCTGTGACCTTTGAACATGAAGGTTTATTACACATTATAGATTTTTATGTGCCTATTCTTTTTGGGTGGAGGGGGTGTGTCACCTGCATGCCACATTCTCCTGCTGCAGTTTCTAAATATCAATGTTATCTTGAGGATATCAACTTATGATACTAAAAGTGAAAACACCAGGTGTTTTACCTTGCCCAGTCATACAACCAACAAAACAACACCCTGCTGTATGCACAGCAATTAAGATTTATCACAGAGAATCACTTGCATAAAATAACACTAACTTGTAATCTTTGCTCACGACGTTGTTTTGCTACAGTATGTTGATGTAGTTTGAAGTAGTAGTTTGTAGTTTTGAAGTACTCATCGAGGACTCAAAAACATCTACTTGCGTTTCTGAAAATAGTGAATCATACAGTGTGTAATAGAGGAAAAATGTGGAAGGTGCTTGTCGAAATCCACTATAGACTAAGTGGGTCTAAGAATCCATCAGTCCCAGCTCACAATCAGCAAAGAGAGGGCAAATGAACAGGGGTATAAGTATTTCACTGAGAACAGCACCAATGTAACTCCTTACAATTGATGTTGCTTGGAGTATCTTTGCAAAAATAAAGACTATGCTATTCAGCTCAAATATTTTTATAAAGTAATTAAGAACTACCTTTAATATTGCATACATCTGCTTTTTCACTTCTTGGGCCAATACTGTACATACTGTATACAGTACTATCAACATTAATACATACATTAATATTTTCACTAGGGGCGTGATTCTTGCTTTGGGTGCGAGAGGTCCCGGGTTCA
This sequence comes from Lepisosteus platostomus, assembly GCF_059453375.1. NCBI lineage: Eukaryota > Metazoa > Chordata > Actinopteri > Semionotiformes > Lepisosteidae > Lepisosteus > Lepisosteus platostomus. The sequence goes on from NC_142619.1 coordinate 30,995,605, forward strand.
GATCCCAGATGAGCCACCAATAAATGTTACGACCCCAGGTGTCTAGGGGTAAAGGGGTGTAACATTTAGGATACTTTTTGGATGCAGGTGGGTTCTGTTGAGGGACTTGGGAAGTGCGATAACAAGGGTTGGTGCAAAACTGATTATTTTAAGGTGAATAAGTAACTGGTACGTAATAGGACACAATAACACACAGGGTAAGGGAACTAGAGCAGTGCCAAAGAAAAGAAAACAACAAACAAAATGGAGCTGGCTAAGAAAGTGAGGGAAGCTGACCTAACTACAAAAGAAAACTTGAAACACACGGCCTTCGGCGTCTTCAAACACCCTAGCTAACCTTCACTGACTACCCAAAACCATACAAGACAAACGGCCCTCACCCATACGAAACTAGTGTGACTAATACAAAAATCAACTACGTGTGCAAAATTTACCCAACAACCTAAACTAACTCCATACACAAGTTCACACAAAGACAAGTGAACTAGGAATACAAATAAGGGAAAACAAGAGTAGACAAAAGGAACAGGATACAAAAGAACAGGTTGAACATATAACACGTTAGGGCAAGGTAATGGCAAAACAAGGTTAAACACACAAACGAAAGTACACAGAGACGAACACAAAGCAACAAAAGCCAAAGCTATACGAAAACACACATGAACTAAACAAAGCTGAAGCAAAAAAAAAAAACCAGAAGCAAAAAAAAAAAAAAACAGAAGCAAAGCTGAGCCAAGCGGGACCAAAGTCAAACAAAAGGCCCCCTTCAGTCAGAAAACCTCCAACTTATATACTAAATAAGCTGTGCTCTGATTGGTTGAGAAGCTGATTGATGATGACATCACAATTATGTAACGGGAAAGGAAGTGTGGAACATAGTAACAAAACACACATGGACCACACACTAGGACATAACATATGGCTTATTAAAAATAAATTGAATAATATAGCATACAAAATATATAAAGCATACACAGACAAAACAAAATTTATGATTCATTTTTATTTGCTTATTTATTTATTAATATAATCAGTTATTTGCTGCTGCCAGGGCAATGTAATATACTGTACAGTAGATGCTATTTGTGATCTCACTGTAACGCTACAGGTAGACTCTCTGTCTTCTGTCTACCCATATTGTCTGTAAATCACTTCTTCATGCAAACCTGAACAGGGAGGAATAGGATGATTCTCAGCTTTGGCCACACACCCAACTATTGATGGGGGTGGTGCGTTGGCTCTGTGGCTAAGGATCTGTGCCTGTGGCTAGAAGGTTGCCAGTTCAAATCCCACAGTCTGCAGAGGAATCCTACTTTGTTGGGCCCCTGAACAAGGCCCTGAACCCCAGCTGCTCCAGGGGTGCTGAATAAATTGCTGACCCAGCTCTCTGACCCCAAGCTTCTCTGTGTGTCTCATGGAGAGCAAGCTGGGGTATGTGAGAAGACAAATTCCTACTGTAATACAGGAAATTGTATGTGGCCAACAAAGTGATCTTATCTTATGACTTCAGTGCACAGCCTAGAGAGAATGGCAACAGAGATTGTACAAAATATACTAACAGATAATTAAAGACAGGCTGTAAAACTGTTTTCTCAAAATTATTTCACACTGCAATATCGCATGTACTGTAGTTCACGAGGAATGACAGCAGCCGAAAGCTTGGGAGAAATTAGAATCGTTTATTGTGATGTGGAGATTTGGCGTAACCCGCTTGGCTGAGGGCCAACCTCCCGGCCGTTGGACGGGGAGGATAGGACCCCCATGCGACCAATGGGGTAGCTGCAAAGGTGGAGAGGGGGTGGGGGAGGGATGCAGAAAACGAACGAGGAAGAGGAGAGGGTGACGTTTGATATTTATGGAGACCGGTTGCTTACGTCGGGATTAGTGAGAATTGCAGCAGCTGTGTCGAATGAGCGCGGCTGCCTTCATTCCTCCCGAACTTTCATTAAAAACTCCATTTCACGAGGAATGACAGCAGCCGAAAGCTTGGGAGAAATTAGAATCGTTTATTGTGATGTGGAGATTTGGCGTAACCCGCTTGGCTGAGGGCCAACCTCCCGGCCGTTGGACGGGGAGGATAGGACCCCCAAAAGAACCAAGTGGGACCCCCAGTCACCAGTGCAGAAAAAACAAAAACAAAAGATTATTGGACCAATTCAGCTGAGGGGAGAAAGTGCCTGCTTGAGGATACCGGGGTTAGTTTTAATGTATGCATGGTAAGCCTCGGAGGATCAACGGCCAAGTTGCTTGATGAGATACTCGGGTATGCCTTGGCGAGCGGCGGAGGATGCGGCCCCTGATCTAAAGGAGTGCCCAGAGAATTGTTTAGGAGGGTATCATGATACGGCCCTTCTCATTTGCGAACAGAGGGGCAGTAGGCAAAGCTCCGGCAGAGGTGCGAAGATGTGCGTAATGGGATAGAGGCTCGTAAGGGCTTATGTAGGAACAGAGTTTGAAATAATAGATGAGAGTGGCAGATCCGAGTTGGTTGGTTTTGCTTTTCTTGAGATAGAAGGTCAGTGTCTCAGAAGATAAGATGGAGATGTTGGATAAGCAGGGTTGAGGAGAAGGATCGAAGGATGTGGAATTAGCGGTAATTTCAGAGCACCTTAGGAAGATAAAGAAGGCTAACAAGAATAAAGATTCAAGAGGGCGGTCGACCCAGGGTGAGTGGTAACCTGACAACGTTGATGCAGGATTCAAGGATGTCTGAGGTAAGTGGTGCGCGTAGGTTCGGAAGTGATTTTCAAGCCACTGAAAAGCCTTTAAGGAGAGTGATTCGAGGGTGGATAAGGGATGGACGGATCGTGCCGAAAAGGAGTGGATGCCGCACAGGTATACTTTGGTGGTGGATGCTCGTACCTTGAGTGAGTTTCTACGATAGCGAACGAAGGATGATGCGGTGAGAATGTCGAAAGAACAGAATTTTATGTTCGCAGAGAGGTGGAAGGATTGGAAGCCCTTCCAGGCAGTGCAGTAAGAATCGAGAGTTCAAGGGGCGATAGTTTGCTGGGCCGGCTGGAGATAGCGATGGAAAGGATAATTCGGAGGAACGTGAGTTCCGAATAGGGAGATACTGTGCACGGGTTCGGTCTTGCATCTGGTGCCAAGTTCCTGAAGCGAGAGAGAGAGTCAGCTATCTCATTAAGGTGACCTGGAATGTGAGCAGCTACGCCGATGAATTGATGTGTGAGAGAAATCCATTTAAGGCGGCAGAGGAATTTCATGATGGATTGGGATGAAGACCTTCCTTTGTTGATTATATGAACTACTGCATGGATGGCCGAATGGATGAGGATGGTTTATGTTTCCAATTGTGGCCCCAAAGAGAAGCAGCGACGACAATTGGAAATATTTCTAACAAGGCTGATGACTGGTTGGCGAGAGGGATTGGAGAGAAATCAGGAGGCCAAGGGGCCGCAAACCATTGGCCTTTGTAATAGCCTCCGAAACCGACTGAGGGGGCTGCGTCTGTGAAAAGATGGATATCTTCAGTGTCAGAGAGGAGGTCATCGTAGAAAAGAGATATGCCATTCGAGTTGGCCAAGAAAAGCTGCCAAAGCCTGGGCTCGGATTTGCAGTTGGCTGAAGGGCTTACGTGGTGGTAAAGAGAGGGCACGGAAGAGGCGAGGTCGAGAAGGTAGACCGTCCTTGAGGGATGATACGCATGGCGTAATTGAGGTGGCCGAGCGGAGAGAGAAGTTCCCTCTTTGTGCGAAATTTGGCAGAAGAATAGATAGAGATATACATCTGGATCCTGTCGATTTTGTCGCGAGGCAGGGAAGCGGAGAAATTGATGGAATTGAGGGTGATCCCGAGGAATTGGATTATATGAGAGGGGCCAGTTGTTTTGTCCATGGCAAGGGGTACCCCTAGTTTCCTAAAAACGGAAAGAAGTGTGGTGGAGGCTCTTGCAAGTGGGGTGTGAGGAAAGTCTATGGTAAGGAAATCGTTGAGAAGGTGGACGAGAAAAGGAAGCTTATAGTTATTCGAGGGGATCCAGCCGAGAGCTTCGGCTAAGGTACCGAAAATGTTTTTGGGCTACTCCTACGTCCGAAGGTAAGGCGGACTGCAAAGAACTTGTTCTGCCAATGAACTCCGAAGAGGTGCCAGAGGTCTGGGTCAGGAGGCATAATTTTAACGGCACTGGAGATGTTGGCCTTAGCGAGCCAGGCGCCCAGACGGACCGCTATACCAATGGGATTGATGTGGTATGCGGGGAATGGGGAAGAGTCAAGTGGGCCAATCATGAAACCATTCTCGACTTTGGATGCTAGCAAGGAATCAACGGACTGGGGATCGGCGGTGGCAGATTGCAAATGTTTTTGCAAAAGACAAAGGAAGAAGGAAGTGTGCACGGGCCTGGTGAAAATCTGAAGGAAAGGCCGTCGAGTAAGATGTGGGTGGAAGAGGGGTCGGGGTGATGGAGCAGGCCGAAAGCAAGAGCGGGGATGTCGATTGGGTTAGACAGAAAAGCCAGTAGTCTTTTGGGAACGCTGAAGGTGGAGCGAGCATGGAAGGGCCGGCAGGGGTAGGCAGAGCGAGCATGGGCTTCGCCGCAGAAGCTGCGAATGTGAAGGAAGCGACGAAGGGGAGAGGTACGTGTAGAGGAATTGAAGATGTTGGGAATTTGTTGGCCTCTGATCATCACGATGGGGCGACTGCGAACATCTTTGGACCGGGAAGGTTTGAAGAAGACCTGGCGGGAGAATAGATGCTGTGGGGGAGAAGGGGCGGAGTCGAGGTTGGGCTTGCGGACGGTACCTGGGCAAAGATTTGATGAATGTGTCCAAGAGGAACAGAAGTCGCAGGAAAGAGCTTGGACACCAGTGAAAGTGCGACGGTAAAGCTCAATGTCCAGGGCTCCCTAGTAGGTGCGCTGGTTCCGTTGGAGTAGGCGGGCAGCGGCCTCGGCCAAGAACTGCTTATGGTAATCGTAGAACAGGGAGCCCTCGAAAAGGACGGATAGATCGGGGATGCTGTGCATGTAATCGTCGAGTTCCTGATGACGTTGGGGAAAGGCGGAGCACGTGATGTCGTGGAAAATGCTGAAAGCCAAGCAGAAGTCGGAAATTCGAAGGACTGAAGCAGAGTGAGGGTCAGAAGATTTGAGTAATGGAAATCATGCCGCAGTCGACTGTTCTAGAATCGGAGTTGTAAGTGGAGGAAGAGAGAAAGTGAGCTAGATTGACGTCCGCACCTCAGAGTGCCGGAGTGAAAAGGGAATGGGAGGAGGACTAAACTTTAGTGTGTTAGGAGGAGCTGGGAGAGGAACGGCTGCTCGGACAAAAAGTCCTTAGTAAAGGGGAGATTGGAATCCAGGGCCGAAGGCATGGGATGACGGATGCCGTGTTGGACACCGGGGAAGGGAGAAGATGAGGAGAGAAGAAGAGCGGAAAGCAGATTGTGGTAGGAGGGGTTTGACGGATCTGGGGCCTGAAGCTCGGTGGCTTGGGATATGGAAGCCGAAGACTGCTGGGAATTGAAGCAGGAGCGAAGGCTGCGTTAAGGACTGAGGAGGCTGCCGAGTCGTCTTGGACGCCAGGGGGTGGGGGAGGGTAAGGGCCGCCTGCTAGCTGAGCTGGGGGTCGTTTACTAGCTGGCCTTCGGGCCGTGGAGACAGCAGCATGGGCCGAAAGAAAAGAAACCGGGGCCGAAGGCACCAAGCTGGCGGAGCTTGAGCCGTGTTGGACGCCGGAGGTAGAGACAGGAGAGTGCAGAAATTAGATTAAGCGGAGAAGGGGGGGGGGGGGGGGGGGGGGGGAAGGGGCGTGAGCCTGGGGCCTTAGACTCGGCAGCAAGGAGTTTAGGGCAGGAGGCTGGGTGGGAGAGGCTAGGTGCAGTTGTTCAGCAGAGGAATGGATTGCTTGGGGGAAGAGACAGACACGGATATATCAGGACAAGACAAGACAGAAGATGCGACAGGGAGAGGCGCGGGCGGCCTCGGGGTCCTCACGTTGGGATGAGTGGCGACGGCGCGGGTGATGTCATCAGAGAGCGCCGGGGGAAGCTGGGGAGTTGATGTTTCCTTGTGTAGACTGCGGTTAAGTACGGGGAAAACAAAGCTTTTTTTTTTTTTTTTTGGAAGCGTTTCTTTTAAAATGGACGCCATGTTTTCGAAGTATCCTCTGGAGGCTTGCTACGGTCCGGTTGGAAATCGCGAGAGATGATCCAGGAGAAGGGGGAGCCGATGTGCATGAAGCGCGGCAGCAGGGACATCCTCAAGAGAAGCGGGGGTTATTTGGAGATTTTGCCGTGGAGGAACGGGAAGGCTGGGTTTGTAATGAGAGAGGGACTACGACGGCGGAACGCAGTCTTCGACGAGGAGTTGGATCTTGTGAGGACTGGCTGGGAGATGAGCGGCGCTGATGTGGCACGGCGGCTGAAGGAGGCGATGAGACGGAGGTGAGGGGAGCTGTGGGGGGTGGACTGGACGAGAAGGGTAGGAGAGTCTCCTGCGCTGCAGAAAAGGTCTTCATCGGAGCGGCGGATTTGTAGATCCATGAGAAGGGAGCACGGATTCGAGCTAGGCAAAAACAAACCATGCAGAAAACGAACGAGGAAGAGGAGAGGGTGACGTTTGATATTTATGGAGACCGGTTGCTTACGTCGGGATTAGTGAGAATTGCAGCAGCTGTGTCGAATGAGCGCGGCTGCCTTCATTCCTCCCGAACTTTCATTAAAAACTCCATTTATTACATCTCAATTTTTCATTTTGCTTAGTGCAGGTTATTTCTAGGAAAAACAAACCATACTCCTAAACTTTGTCATGTTTGACTTTTGAACGAGGAAACTTTCGGTGCCAGTAAGTAGATCAAGAATCCAAAATGGATGCAAAATAATTGTATTCACATTGATAAGCACATGTTCCGAGAAGAGCCTGTCACTGAAATCTGTCACTGAAGTTATAAAATCTAGTACTAGATTGTTGCTGTTCAACACTGTTGTCTCAGCAGCATTTGCAATGCATAGATGCATCATCCAGCATCACAGGAGAGAAACAGTAACAACAATTTGTGTGTTAAACTAATTCCTAACTTTTTCTGAAAGAAGCATCAAGGTGAGAGATCATGTACAGAGCACAGAGTACAGCTGAAATGTGTACAGTATGCTTGCCAATGTAAAAGGTTACCTTGATTCAACTACAACTGCAATACAGGTGGTCCCAGATATATGCCAGGGTTAAGAAGCAGAAAGTTGTGACATACTGTATAGCAAAATGATGCATAAAGGGGAATTTTTCATATGAACAATGTAAATATCGAGGTTTCAGGACTGTAAAAGCATAAACATTGCCCGTGCAACTTAAAACGGGAGGTTTTTCCCTTAAGAATTAATGGAATAGAGTTGAGTTAGGGACCATATGTTAGAGTGAGTGTTTCACCTGTTTCTAAATAAATTACAGTACAGAGGGTCTTGTTATAAGTCCAGGTTACATTCCTAAAATAATGCAACTTATAGCGAACTGACTTAAAAAAGACAATATCCATAAGGAATAATGTTGTTAGGTTGAGATATGTTCCCAACATAATCTCAGACATGGATATATACATTTAATGTACCTATAACCTTTAAAAAACACAAAATAGAAACAGCTTCACTGACTCCTTTTAAATTGTAGTCTCATCAAACCAAAACAGTCATTAGCTGCTTCACGGAAGTATTTTGTTTTTCGCACACTGTTCACGTATTTGAAGTCAGCGATTAAAACTTGATCCAGTGGTTGGATCAGTGACCTACTGTATTGCGTGGTGGTAAAATAACGATTCATTATCTTGCAGGTGAGTCTTGTGCAACTTCATTCCCTACAAGAATAAGATTTTTTTATATAGAGAGATTTTGCTCTTCACAGTATTGTGTTTCATTTCTGGAATGAAATAATTTACAAGCAACGTACGTTGCTCGCTGTTTACTTGCTTGATTAATTTTTACATTCAGTCCCTCAATTTCATCAATACCGTAGAACATGTAGAGCAAGGAGAATCCCGCTTCAACAGGGACCGCCCGTATACTGTACATGCACAGTCCCTCAATCACTTGTGATGATAGGAGAAGGTGACCCAAGAATAATTCCGTTGATAGACAGGCAGTGAAACTCAATAATCAGCTCCCCTTCTCATCCGGACCAGATCTCAGAGACGGCAGTCACGGTGAAACTAATCTCCCTTAGCATTTGATTGCCATTACGATCCTCTGGTGCTTTTCTTCTGTTGACGTTTGCTGTTCATTTTTAATATTTAAACATTCCTCAGATCGCTCAAAAATATAATTCATTTCTTTAAACCTGTGTTCATATGACTTTCTTCCAGACCACAGATTACTTTAGTACTCTTAAGTGAAAATTCTGTACTTATTAATAGGCAAGTATATTTTTTCTAATATTTCTGTTGTTTTTATAGTATCTGTTATTACTTCTAGTGGTAGAAGTATTTATATACTGTATTATTCAGAATAATCAAAGATGAGAGGAATTGAAGGGTTTAAGAAAACTAAGGAAGTACACAATAGATGATTAATTTGTCAGTTCTCTAAACTTTTTTCTACTTTCTAAATACATTAGCAAAAATGCAGCTTTTTATTGTAGGTATAATGTATGGACTCTTTTCTAATCTTTTTGGGGTCAATCCTCCTAGTTCATCTTTTTTTTCATGATGGTTTGAAAAATCTCATTTGTTAGTGTGAGTTACTGTAGTTGATCATTGTTCTTGGTCTTGTTAGAAAAGGAAAAAAATCTTATACTGTATTACCTTACCTTAGATACCGTACATACTGTATAAAACCAAAGATATAATTAGTTATAGAAATTATAGAAAAGTTTCCCAAACAGTCATAGCTCAGCTCATTCCCAATTATTAAATTGTAATTGTTAATTAGTACAGTACATATCTACACCAAAGTTTGGAAAGTGGAACAGGTTTCTTTTACAGTAGATAATGATAATTAATTGTAACTGTACAGACCTTTTTTTAAATGCTAAAAATAATAATAATAATAATTTGCAGTTTTGAAAGCAGCTTGTTTCATACATTTCTTTAAAACATATTACTTTATGCATATATATGCTTATTTTATACAACTTCATTACTCTCAAAATTATTTACTCTCGGAAATCATCGGGTTTCTTCATTAAAAAACATTACTGTTGATTTAATATCCAACATTTGTATAGTATATCTGTTCTGGATGTTATGTCATTCCTATTGTGGCTTCGTGCTGACAAAGTCACCATTCTTCCTAAAACTGAACATGAGAAAACAAAGGATTGCAGATGAGAGGAGTCTACTTGGCCCATCTAGCCCAGGCAGTGATACTATAATCTCATTCGGCTATTTCTTCAAAGACGCCAGAGGAACACACTGGCTGGGCAGCATGTTTTAGACTTCCACAAAACACTTGGCTTTTTACCTCCCGCTCTCAGCCTAAAACGCACTCTCTTGTCCATTTAACTTGTGGCTGTGTCTTGTTTTAATGTTGAATCTGAAATAACCCACTGGGTTGACCTTCGCTATGCCTTTAAGGATTCTGTGTACTTGAATCAGGTCCTCTCAAAGTCGTGTCTGTGTAAGACTGAAAAGATTTAGTTATTTCAGCCTGTCACTGTAGGACATTCCTTTGAGTCCAGAAATGTATCTGGTTGCTGTTCACTGGGCATGAGTCCAGAACAGCAATATAATTTTGTAATGAGGTACCCAGAATGGTGCACAATATTCTAAATTAGGTTTTACTGGTGTATTGTATGATTTTAATGTAACATCCTTTGATTGAAATTCTTCACTTTGAACTATATATCCTAAAATTGTTTGCCATTTTTATTGCTTACCCACATTATCTGGAAGATTAATATTTCCTATCAACATTGATACTGAAATCTTTTCCACATGCAGCTTACTTAATCTCTCTGATTATCGTTTTATATTTTTAGCTTATGTTTTTGCAACCTTCATGTAACACTCTGAACTTGTTTATATTAAAAAGTTATTTGCCAGAAGTTTTCCCGGTCTTGAATTCTATCTAAATATTTTTCAATTGCTGTAACAGCCTCTAACCATGTATGACTCTTTAACATTAACTTCACTATGCTCGAAACAGTGTGCTGAGTTAGATTTTTAAATCTATGAAGTGGCTTCTTCACATAAAAGCTTCCCAATTTGATTTTAAATCTGTTCTTACAGCATATTTTTTTAATAAATCTTCTCTGACTTTACCTGGGAAATTATTTATTTTATTTTACCCGATTCTGCTACAAACATGCAATTTCAAATTACAGTACTGTATATCATTGGTTTTAACAAAAAAGAAAAGGCACAACACATGTGCTGCTTTTTTTCTAACTTGATACGTCAAACTTCAATTTTGCACCGTCTTAAGTTCTCAGATCAGCACAGACAGAAGGATTTTGGTTGCCAAGCAGCAGATTCACAAACCACAAAGATCAGCAGGTGCCCAGTCAGAATGAGTGAGGGCATCTCTTTGCTGGCACCAGAGTAACTTTTGAATGTTATCTATTTATGACATAGTGCCTTTCTAAGTAAAAATATGGCTACGCGATATCCATGTGAACAACTGCAGCTACAATTAACCTTAGTGCACCGGAATATTTTGAAAGTCAAATTGGCACAGAATGAACAGAATAGCACTTTGGACTACAGGGTGTGGTATCCCGATTATGATCATCCTGACGCCCGAGTGATTGCATGAAAGCAAGGAAAGGGGCACAAATAGCAAATAGCAATTGCTAAATTATATTTGGTATTTTGCAATAGCAAAATTTTTCAGAAATAGTTCTCAAATGCAGACTGTCCCATTGCTTCCCATGCTCTTGTGTAAAAAGGTTAGAAAGTGTAAAAAGAAGCAAAACAGAACGTTAAGTTAACATTTAACATTTCAAGTGTAATAGAAGCATTTCATATCCAATAGCAGTTTTTTACACTGAACAATTTGCAATATTTGAATAATAAACTCTTCCTAAGCACCTAGTACATTCACTTCAGCAACATGGTTATCTGCAAATCCATGTGTGACTCTAAAGAAACAGATTCATTTCTTACAACACTGTCACAAAATGGCCCAAGCAGTGGCCAAAGCTGGTTCTTTTCCTCAAGTGATAGCAGTGCCGTAAAGCACTCAGATATATCAAAGTGCAATTTATTTACACTGCTCTGCTTCCCAGTAAGAAAAATACAAAAAGATTTACAAAAAACAGCTCTTAAAACAGTGACAACAAGAAATCAGGGAAAACACTGCCAGAACTCCCTCCCCGGAATCAACCATTATCTTAATTATCTTTGATCTCAAACACAAAATATTTCACAATTCATTCAGTCTGGTCACAGTGATTTCAAAAGCAAAAGAAAAAAAACTCTTCTCTTTTACCCTTTTCCCAAGTAAAAGTCGAAAATGGAATCTTCCCATTGAATATGCATGTGGTTTTTTCTTTACTCACTATAAATATGCCTTTAGACCTAGGGGTTAGGTTTGGACCTTTGGAGCCACCATAGGCAGACACCATGACACAACGAAGAAGTCTCAAACAGCAAACAAACAGTAAGTATCACACAAATAAAGAGTGCTCAAAAATGGACAATACAATCACCATTTATGCTTACAGTATGTGTATGTATCTGGGTGCCACTGTGCCTCAAATTAACGAATGGACACACAACAGCAGTCACCAGCCAAGTCCTGAGTGTGCACCCTCAGGAACTAGCTAGCAACTGGTTAGTGGAAAATGTGTGCTTGTGTGATGTCCCTGTGCTACCCATGCCTAGTGACACAGTCCTCTGTCACAAACACACTTACAAGTACTATAATAGGTATCACTCAAGTGTGATCAAAAATATTTCCAAGCATTACAAGTTTTTTTAAAGACAGCTCTAAAGCTCTAGAATTTGTGAAATAAAATTGGTCACAGCTTAGTTCTCATTCACAAAGACAATGTATTATCTGTAACATATCATAAATAAGCAGTATATTGTTAAATGTGAGCTATAACCATAAAGAGGTTTTTGAGTGTGTGAGTGGCACTTGGAAATGATTAAGACAGATACACATATTTAAGTTACACGCATGTATAACTGATGTACAGGTCACATGAGAAGACATTCCTTTCCAGGAGGTGTCCTTGATACCACTGAACATAAGTTAGATGGCAGAGGGGGAGAACATATGGAAGAAATCTTTCTTGGATAATATGGGATATTCTAAATTAGGTAAAATATCATAGTTCATTTTTCAAATCATATTGAGGGAATCATTATCCTTCATCCTATAGCCCTTTCATTTTTCACACAACTGTGAGCAAAGAAGAGCCTTCCAGTGCAGATAAACCATGCGTGGTGCACCGCAGATTTAATAAGAAAGACCATTTTTTCATCAGTGCAAATGGGTCTCTATGTATAACTTTGAGTATACCTTTGTGTGTACCTTTGTGTGAACAAAGGTGGAAACCTTTGTTTTCACTGGCCAGCATTTGTGTGTGATCACAACAGTCACAACTTCAGAGATTGAACCTAAGAACATAGAAAGGTTATAAACAATGAAAAGCAAATCAGTCCCTTTAGATCATTTGGTAGGTAAAAGATACTGTACCAAATTCAAGCCTTTTTTTGAAAGATGTCAGGATGCCAGGATCACCAACACTGCTGGGCATCTACTCCTGTACTCCTACAATCCATTGGGTAAAGAAGTCCCTCCTATTCTCGGTTTCAAGTGCAACTTCATGTACAGTAGTTTGTATTTGGGCCCTGTGGTCCGTGTTTCAGTTTTCATTCTGAAGAAATCCACCGGGTTGTTCTTTTTATTGCTTTTGAGGATTTTGAATTAACGGTTTAGATCCCCTCATAGTCTTCACTGCACAAAACTAGAAACATCTGATTGTCAGTGTCATACTGTACATTAGGCGGTGAGACTCGTCTATCTGTCACCTGGGGGCTTGAGAGGTGTGAGCTATTGGAGGAACCATGGGGGAAAGGAAAGTCAAACACTTTTTAATGTAAACCTGTGACATGCTTGTCATGAATGACAGCCAGTTTATTGGTATGGATAGTGTTTTTTGACGCAATGAATGAAAGAAAAGCACAATTTCTGCATGCTCCCGGAATGCCTGACTCAGACGAGGAGAAAGACCTCTGCAGTCTAGGATGAAAAGCATTTAGTAGACCAGAGAATTACATAATTATTAATTAAGCAATTATGCTTGCTTGCTAAGAAGACAGCTCATGGCGGCAGGATCCACATGGTATCCTGGGAATGAAGATATGAAGCTTTTAGTTTCCAAAACAGAAGACTAGGAGAGGCTGCAGGTGAAAACTCAAGCTCAGGATGTACAGTACAAGAAATGTGGAAATGGGTTCTGGCTGAAGGGAACTCAGATAGTGGATCCAATGAACGTCATTGTAAGTGGCAAAGTAGATGAACAAGGAAAGAGAAGGACAGAGGACTGGAAAATGGAAAAAATACAGTTTTTGCAGTTCATTAAGACAAAGATTGTTTGTTGACCAAAGATGGTTGACTTACAATTAAAAAGTAAAGACAAGTCAGAAGCCTGTGGCCATGGCAAAAATCTGCATAGAAGGATATGTGTTTCTTTGTGGGAATAAATTTATCATTTCCAGATACGCCGGAATGGAGTAATGGGGACTCTTTTCCACCACCACCAAAGTGTAGCCCCACCTGGGTGATGCTACGGCAGCCAAATTGCGCCAATATGCTCACCACTTTGGCCCAAGCATATGCTCACCACTGCTCTCCTCCCCACTGATAGCTGGTGCGTGGTGAGCGTACTGGTGCACTTTGGCTTCTGTTGCATCATCCAGGTGGGGCTACACATTGGAGATGGTGGAGGGGAGTCCCCATTACCTGTAAAGTGCTTTAAGTAGGGCGTCCAGAAAAGCACTATGTAAGTGAAAGGATTATTATTATAGACCACAAGGTGAGCCCCCTGCTGGTTCCTCTAACTCCTCTTCCAGCAGCAACGTTAGCTTTTCCTGGAGGTTTCCCATCCAGGGACTGACCGGGCTCACACCTGCTAAGCTTCAGTGGGCTGCCAGTTGTGAGTTGCAGGGTGATATGCTGTAGCTGCTGTCAAATTTAGATGTGCGGTAAGATGATAAGTGGCAATGGCAGTAACAAACTCTAAACACAGAACGAATACAGAAGCAAGGACTAAGAATAAGTAAAACTACTGTATAGGCCTGGAGCAATGAGTGGTGGGAATAACCAGCCAGAAAAAGGACAATAATTATCTAGGAACTTTTTTTACAGCAGTTCAGAAACTCTCTTGGCAGGGAAGTGTGAACGGGTGAACTGTCAGAGAAAAGTACAGTTAGTGTGAAGCAAACAAATATGGCTGTTTGGAAGTGGGGAGGAAAGTTTGAGACATACTGTACAAGAAATTGGTTTTTGAAAGAGACACTGGATAGTTATAAGAATAACACAGAATGTTGACAAGCACAGTGAAACAAAACAAGGCAACAAGCTGAGTGGCTGAGTTTTAAGAATAAAAAACAACAGATTTTGCTAAATATCAAATCAATTTCGTCTTGGTTTCTTACTGGATCACCATTAGATCTTTAGCTGTGCAACATGCACAACAGAAAGGCTACTGACCTCCAGCTTGTCATCGCTTGTCGAAAATAAATCCTTTTATGGTGTCCAGACCCAAAAGGGTTAATACTTTTCAAACATATCTTAAAATGTAGCATGATTCTCCTGTGAACACAAACTTCCGCTCAGGACTGGATTCCACAGTAGCCATTTAGTTCTCTGTCCCTGATACAAGAGACTCATTTAATGACATAGAGGAAAGATACACCGTGATGAGATCTGACTGTTTTGAAGAATATTTTGTTTTAGTTCACTCATCCACTAGTCTAATTAGCAGACTAGTGGATGAGAAAGTAGGGCAGTGTCCCATCCACCCTGTAGGTATGAAGGTCTGTTCAGGTCTGTTGAAATAAAAAACACTGTTTTTTATACAATTTTTCATTGGTGTTTCTGGTTAGAGCAAAATTAACTTGACTTATTAATATAGGGCAGTACTGGTTGTGATATTTTGTATTCTGAAATAAAGAATCAAGCAGTATCTGTGATGTTATTGCCATTACATACAGTATTCATTGTATTCATTACATATTACAATTCATGATTCGGACACACCTTTCAGATTCATGCAAAGACCTTTTTTTCCTTTTTTCTCCCGATAGGTACTGTAGGAGTAGCTGAAAATCCAAAGTTCCACTTGCATGTTTAGACACAGTGCAGTTTGAGATGTTACATAACAATGTGATTTGATTTTACAAAGCACTACTACTGTAAATTATTCTTAGTTCGACAAAGAAATTCAGATTTTTAGATACTTTATTCTCTGAAGAAGGAACAGTTCTAGTTTGTACAGTTACACTGGAAAATATCATTTCACATAAAATTCATGGTTAATTTTTTTTCACTGTTAGAGCGAGCATGTTTAGCTTTGCTCTTGACAAAAACAGTACATACAGTACCTGACTGATGCACTGAAAAGTTATCAATACCTATTCCATCATACCTCTTCTGATAAACATAAGTTGTAATCCTTGGTGCTGTCTTTATGCAAATTATAGATTTCTCAACAATGCAATAGATTTAGAAAATATCATTCTAAATTGAAAATGAATAATTAGTTCACCTTTGCTTCAATAGTGTATTAAATTTAGGCACATAATTTTATGTTTATTAACCTTTTCTAGGCCTAGACCATTGAAATCCATTTACTTCAAGCTATTTTAAAACATCTGACATTTCCCATGAAACACAGCTTCAGAAGACTATTGACTGAAAATATACAGTATAGTACCAATAATACAAAACAAATAATATAGAAATAGTGATATAATTGTACAGTATGTAACAATATAGCACTAAGAACTGACAGAGAAACAGCATACTGTACTAGAAACAGGCAACTTTTGTGAGGCCTTCCAAAAAGACTGATTTCTTCCAAATCATGTGACATTACACATGATCAAGAAAATTATTAATTGTAAAATTCTGCAATTCCCAAACATAGAGAGCTATTTCATTTACAGTCAACTAACTGTCCCCTCTTTCCAAATTGCAGATCTACTAAGAAAAGTTAAAAAAGGTTTCTATTGGAATATTGATTGATGACTTCAGTCAAATAATTGTATGATATAGCATAAATCCTTCATAGTAGCAACAAACTGACACAAGAAAAATATTCATACTTCTTGATTTAGACAACATAAGAACTTTGATAATATTCTTGAAGTCAAAGTGAAGACTGGGATTTCCATCTCAGCAAATTCTTCAACAATTCTTCCCTATTTTAACAGCAGACTCTTGACGGTCTAAAACAAAATCTAAAAATCATGTTGTTCTCTGAGTGGTTAACCCATGCCACCTACTGTAGCATGAAAATATTAATGTAGAATTTAATTATATAAGAACTAGTGTATATAGAAAGATAAAGATATATGATAAACTGGCATGATAAACTAACGTACATGCACAAGAATGTGAAGTGTGGAGGATGAAATTCAGCTTTAGATCTCATATTACTCTTCCTGAAAGGAATTTTTGAAAACTAGCAACAAAAATGTGAATCTCCAATGGAATACAGTAGATTTTAGTTTGTACAGTATACTGTATACCGTATCAATTTCTCATCATTATCTTTATCATGACATTTAACAAAACTTCTGTACTGTAGTTATATTTTTCCCAACTTCCACATTCCTATGCCTGAAAAGTGACAGACATTAAGCAGTAGCGGAACATGTTTGAGTTTGAGGGTGTTATTAATCATCTTCTTTAAAAGCAGAAGCTGTTAGTCTCCCAACTAAATGTTGTTTCAGACTAAGTCTTCCAGTTGTAAGGTGATATTCTGGCAATATATCATACTGGTTCCTGGGTTCTGATCTGTACCAATTTTAGAAGACTGATATGTGAGGTAGGTGGCAGTTTTTGCTGATTATTATTCAGAGCAACAAGTAGTGTAACACTATCTCTGAGACCCGGAAGACTAGGATCCTCAGAATGTCCGCAGTGGTCTCATGGCCTAGTTGCTTTCCGGAATTTAATTTCACGTCTTGATTCAACCATGCCCATTTTTAGTAGCCATTTTTGTCAGCCTCCAATCACATCCTCTGAGCCCTGAAACTTGCACAGAGTATTCTCAGAGTATCAGTCTCCTGACGGGGATGCAAGGTGTTAATCTGAGGCAACATCAAAGGCATAGTTCCTTGAAGTCTATCTTGTAACAGCTTCTCTGCCCATTTCCTGTCCTCAGATGTCACTTATTATTTTTGGAATTGTGCTTGGAAAATCTTTTAATATATATGCCAGCCACATGTGTTGTAAACAATTTTGACACTTGAGTTTTTTAAAATTAGAATTTGCGTAAGTCTTCTGAATGTCTGTCTTAACAAAATTATAGCTTCTTACACTGTATATTACCCCTCCTGTCATCTACCAAGTTATTTCCTATTTCTTATTTGCAGGCTATACAGGTAAATGTCATAGTGCTGAAATCATCATTAAAGGTACGTCTATCTACAAGGCCAAAACATGACCTTGATTTGACCATTTATTATTATTATTATTATTATTATTATTATTATTATTATTATTATTATTATGATGATTATAGTGCAGTGGGCAGCCCTGTCACTTCACAGCTCCTTTCTCTTGGGTCTGGATCTGTGTGTGAAGTTTGCATTTTCTCCTTTGGTTTGATTTCCAATAGAAACAAGAAATGTGTTTAACATCCCATAGATATGCTTTGTACAGTAGGTCTACTGCCATCTATTACCTGTCCCATGAATGTGCATCTCTGTGTGTGTTCACTGTGACGGACCGGTATGCTGTACAAGGTGTAGTTCTACCTTGTACTCTGAGCTCTTCAGCTCACTACGCCCCCATAACAATAAAGCACTTACATGTGGATCTGTTACTCTTATTAATAATTGAAAATCAGAACTTAAATCTTCTTTTGTGATTGCAAAATCCCAATAGCCAACTTCTCATATAGTAATGATGGATAAATACTTCAAAATTCTAAAAAGTAAGACTGAGTTTCAAGGACTAGGAGTCCAAATGTTTTCCCTTTGTTATTGTAAAGGTATATAAGTCTCATCACTGTTACCGTTATATGACCCAGAAGGGCATGAAATCAGATGAATGTGTGTGGAACCTGCTGACAGACTGAATCCTCTTTTTATGTGGAAAAACTGAAACACCTGACTGTACCCCACACAAATGGAGAGAAGTCAAGTCCTTCACAATGTTCATCACAAACATCAGGTTAGAAGGGGGCTGCTGTTATGAGCCAAATCCATTGCGATCTCTTTCTAAGCTCTATGTGTTGATATACCATGTTTGCTTTCTGGTTGACTCCTCTGTGTAGCAGCAACATGGCACAGCCAAGGATATGACCTGCATGACATGCGAGTCAAATCATCCGTCCTGCTAGTGCAGCGGGGCTTACTAATGACCGCAAAATCCAGAATTAGACCTCGCCAAATTATTGTACACACACTGCAAAAGTGTTAAAGGAATAGGACAATATAAATGTTAAATTAATGGTTAGAACAGACGAGTAGCTTTTTCTTTTTTATTATGATCCACTGGAGATTTTACAAAGGGAAGTAACACAGCTAAAAGTAAATTATTTTACCTGCAAGGAACCTGAGCAACTTATCTTCTCCAAGACAACTTGGTGGGAGGTAAAGACTAATAAATGCAAGTATCTACATTTGTTTCTGTAACAACTACCATTTTTTATTATAAACCGGAGATTTAATTTATTCAATTGGAATAACAGAACAGCTGTAAGAAAACCAGTGCATGCAGTGTTAGAGTTGAAGACTAATATTGTAGTTTATCCTCCTGAAAGTAATAAAAAAATCGGTTTATCTGGAATTTTAGTAGTGGTTTCACTGACATTCATTAGGACTAATCTTGTACTACCTAATGTTGTTTCAGGCAAACACGTCTAGGATTACAGATAATCTTTCTCTGTGAAACAAACCCTTTGTTTATTATTAATGAGACATTGGACTTAATAGTGTTTCCTACTGTGTTGTAGCCTGACCTCATGAAACGCAGGAGAATGAAGTCATAATAACAATGAAATAAAGACTGAACCAAATGTGAAAGAAAATTAGTCACATGAACACAAATAATTTGCCATTCCCTGGGACTTTAATACACAGATTTGCACTGCAAATAAAAAATTTAAAAAATGTATTTTTAGCCACAAAAATTATACAATTACCCATGTTATGTCACCTATTTTCAACTTTCTTTTGCTGTCATTAAGCGTTTTACACATGAATCACAGACATATTGCAGATTAAACACTCTTAAAAGTGCTGCTGCTACAGTATGTATGATGGGCCTGACACAGCTGGGAAGATTAAACGCTCCTCACATTGTGATGTTTTTCATGTCCAGGTCTGTCCTGCATTGACGAAATACTTATCTACCACAGCTGAATATATTCATGCTATGCAGGAGTTGTAAATCAACGTATTCCGGCAGTCATATAACCTTCCTCAACTACCCCAAAGCCCTGACGTCAGCTACAGAATAGTCAGTATCATGTTATGTCTCATCACTTACTTGGTTAAAACTGCCTCTTTAGTCGTTCTCTTGCAGAGTTTCAGCTGGAATTATCTTATAAATACACAATTGGCCCTTTGATATGACTTCACAAAAGCAAAAGTAAAGAAAAACAATCTATGGACTTTGGCACATTAAGTCCTTTTGAAATTAAATACATTCCCTAAACACCAACCTCTACTAATTTGATTCGTATCAACAACTGAGTCAGAACGTACAATAATCCAATGTTACAGGCAATTATCAGGGGATAAGAATTTCGGTTAAGAACCATGAGGTTTGAAAACAAAAGAGGACAACTTTGGCTTACCACTAAAAAAACAAACAAATTAGAGACTTTTTTCTCCTCCAGTGTAACAATGACTGTTTGCAAGATTTGAACCTTTAAACGTTTAAAATAGCTTTCTAAAATAACTTTCAGAAAATGTAGACTGAGACTGATAAAAAAAAAGCTCACAAAAGTTCTGGATCAAAAATGGTTTGGAAATGTATTCTGTCAGTGTTGGTTGGAAGAGAGATATGGAACCCTGTAAGCTCCAGGGAGTCTTGTTGGATCTATTCCACTTGATCTTGGTGGCAGCTGGCAAATTCAATGTCACCTCTGGGGACATCTGGCTGCTAAAAATGAGTAGTTCAGCTTGCATTTACCAGTATGTGTGATGTAACCAGAGTTATCCAATTAGCTCTCACAGGAATACACACAAATATTGGCTGAGTCTGCTGAATTTTCATTTAAAATGTTGTAACGCTCTTCATTTAGTAAACTGACAATATCAGTGTAGCTGTTTACCAACAGGAATTGCAGTGTTCAGAGAAACAAAACTCCTTTCTCTGCTGGAACCACTGTGGCAAATTGCCCACTCAGTAATAAATGCCTTATATGGGCAGTCAGCCCACAGTGGAAAATCAGGCTTAATATGTCTTTCTTTGATGGAAAACTCCTGGCATGAAAAGTAAGGTTTTCCAAATTGATATCAGCCATATAATACTGTAGCAGATCTCAGTTTAGATCATATTAATCTTGCATTGATACTAGGTAAGCCTTTTATTAGCTGACAGTGTCAATCATAATCCAAGTCCTTAGAGTAATTCCCTGTGAATGTACTACGCAACACAATTTACATTTCTACAACTCATTGTGTGCGTTTGTATGACAAAGCACTTCACATAAATAGCTAAGCCACAATGGTATGTGAATTCATACCAGATCCAAGGGTAAATATATCATGAAGTGTCAACTAAATCTGTGTATTAATTCAACATTTACAGAGAAATGCTTTTTCTTCAAACGAAATTTATAATACATAATAACACATTTGTACAACCTATAAAGAAATTTAAGTAAATAAAAATCCTAGAAAAACAAATTAGGCTAAAAAAATGAATTAAAAATGTATTTTAATAACACCATCCTCATAATTTTTCATACTAAACATAGGATTTCTTAAGTTACAATCAGATGACAACAAAGGGCAGGCAGATGTTTAGGGATGAGCAGCGTCTTTCAAGTTAACAGCAGGATTAAAAGTAATTGAGAATTGTTCGAAGAACCAGTACTGACTTCGAAGAACAGTTGATTACTTTTCCAAATAATTCATTGTATTATTCCTTGTTCCTCTTTTGAGAATTTTTAGCAACACTAGCAATACTAGTAACATACAGTACGAAGAGATTGTAAGTGTAAATACAGTACATTCTAACTGGGAGGATGATGACATTGCTCATGAAATTACAAAAGTTGTGTTGTAGATTTACAAATTACACAATGCGAAATGTGAAAGTGTGTAGCAATAAAATGCACATGAGAGCGCTCCAAAAATATCACAAAGAGGTTTGAAACACTGATTGTATGAACAAAACCTTTAACCTCTAATTACACTGGGTGTAGTCTGATCAGACCCTGAATGGATTGGAAAGTCACATGTGGTGTCATGTGCTGCTGTCTGCTTATTAAGTGTAGGACAATAGGGGAAGAGCTCTGCCCTTAGGTCACTGTCTGTTCTCGTTTTCATCTCAACATTGGCAGGGCTCACCTCAATTACTACCAAGCCTCGCAGTTCTGCAAGACTGGCACTCATTTAAATTGCATTTTGAGCAGAGTCCCAAATACGTTTCAAGCATTTTGAAGTTGGATTCTGCTACGGCAGAGAAGCTAGACTTGATAATGCTTCTTTTGTTGCAATTAAACCCCTTCCCCCTTTTTAGGTGTGTGAATGCCGAGATTAGAGGACGACCGAATTAACGAAACACCTCACGTCGTCACGATCAACAGTTACAAACCAGATAGGCCATTACCCATAAACTAAATCAGAAACCTCAATGACACCTTTGATATGAAACCTTGCATTTTTAGTCCCGCATGTATTACAGTATAAAGAAGGCTATTATGTCAAGTGCTGAATGTGACAAGCATAGTGCAAACCATGCAATACTGAAGTCAATTATACTCTATGGAAACCATAAACATTAAACTGGTACCCTTTGTGTTATTTTACAGTCACGAATAATTGGCTGGAAAACCCAAACACCCCCATTCCAGCCCAATGGAAAACAATGCAGTACTGTACCTTATTACAACATTTATGGTAATGTATTGTTGGCATTAAAAACACAGTTTAGGGAAAAAATTCAAAGCAAATGTTCCTACAGATTTTTTTTTTCAGAATGGCAGTAAAAATATCTCATTAGATCCTGCTTCTTGAAACTGTGCAATCTACTGAGGAAATGTTGCATTTATGTTTAATGAATTTAATTTTAACTAAAGCCAATTTGTTATTAATTAGCTGAGGAAAAAAACCTATTTACTTAATGTTTTTTGTTCTTGTTTTCTTATCTATTCAATATACTAAAATACGGATTACCGTGATCCCAGATAAATATTAACATTATACAGAGTGAGCATGTTTGTTTGCATTAACACTTTTCTGTTGTGCCACCTTTTAAAATGCATTAGCATAATTGTTTTGAATACATCCACTTCATAGCTGCATACTGTGAAATGTTCAATTTACAGGTTTAATAAGAAGGGCACATGCTTGTGATTTTACCAGTGTTTTGTTGTTTTATCTAATTACAAGTGATTGATTCAAATGGTCCAATGGTTGAACTGTTCGGCTATTTATAACCCTGAATTTCAGCTAGGGTTATGCAATGTGCATGAAAAGCATGTCCATGAATGTGCATGGGATCATCTGACTGAACTGTCAAACATTACATGACTGGTGGAGTTGATGAACAGAGGAGGTTGTAAACAGAGTAAACATTTTGAGCAATGTACAACAGTACCGATAGTCTGGAATAGCTATCCAGAAGACTTCTATATTACCCTCCTCTGTCTGTAAAAGGAAAGAAGTCCCAGAGAGATTTCCCTTTACTGATAATGTGTCAACCAAAATGTCTGACCTTCAGTGCTTTTGGAAATTGACTCCACACTTTTTGCTTCGAGGTGAGATCAATGTTGAAAAAGACATATATTAGTTTCATGTTAATTACTGGACATTTCAGCTTAGAAAGAGACTTATACAAATGAAAACACTGTGTGCAAGACCTTAATGAGAAAAAAGGTTTGGTGTTGAAACAAGATTGGAAATCACAGTGATAATCGGCATCAGTAATAAACCAGGAAAGAAGAGAAGAAGACGTGTCATACTGTATAGATGAGCCAAGGAAATACGAAAAGAGAAAATTACAACATCATACTATTGGTAAAATGTTAGGTTCATACAAACCAAAGGACACAAGTGGAAACTATGAGGAGGTGCATATAAAATTGAGAACAGGAGAAAATGTATTACCTGAAGGGTTGTAGGAGTGTGGAACGGGCTAGCCAGCCATGTTGATGAAGCTGATACACGCTTTCAAAAAACAGATGGGTGAGATCCTTGGATCAATTAACTACTAACTACCAGACCCAGAATGCCTCTTCTCATACAGTATGTAACCCATTTTGTGTTCTTTGGTATTTTCAGACATTCAAAATTATTAAGTCCTCACAATGAAATACCATGTGCTTTAAATATCAATGTTTTATTTATTTTGTACTACAATGCTCTATAGATACTGTAAGTCTCAATATATTTATTAGTTCCACAGTGGGGAAAAATACATTATTGATGTTTGCTTTGGTAAACCCATTAAAAATCCCATTTGTGTTGATGAAAACTGAAATGACCCTTTGGGAATTAGATATTTAGGATATTGGTGAGAACGTTGGTGAATTGAACTTACTGTAACTCTGTACTCAAAGTGGGGGAAAAAACATCAAGGGGTGTCATCCGAAGATCTACAGTATGTGCCTTCCTTTTGTTTTCTGACATTCTATACTGTAGGTCATTCCACCATTCTTGTCCTTCTTCACTTACCTGCAACTTCTGACATTATTGACATCAAATATTGATCGACCTCTTAGAAGCCCTACTTGTCCTGTCTTCTCCTGGTTATAACTAATAAATAGACTTCAGTATAGTCAGATGCAGGGTAATTGCTCATACTGTATTTATCATAAGGAGGAGTTTTTCTGGGTTACATGCTTGGACCCACATCAAATAATTCTCACTATGTATAGTAGTACTGTATGTGCTCTCTCTAAGGGATGATGTCCACTGACATAATGCAAACTTTAACTGTTATACCAGTGATACACAACTGTATGTACAAACATAAAATCAAATGACACTTCATCCATAATCTCACTTGTCTGTAATCTTACTTTATCCATAATCATCCATAATTTCACTCGTATTTCTTTGCAGAGATGAAAAATTGGACGAGACTACAAATTTTCTCATGTTGAACTCAGATAAAACAGGGGTTATGATCATAGGGAAGATAGTCTCAGACCTAAATATAGATGGCTGAAGCCTCAGTCCTAAAGCTTAAACGCATACTGTAACTTTGGTGTGATGTTGGATCTAGACTTTTCATTTGACTCACACATTAAAAACAGAGATTGAGTGTCTTCTTGCCAGCTCAGAAATATTGCCGAATTGAAGCAGCTTCTTGCTAAGCAGCATCTCAAGAAACGCATACAAGTTTTTGCCACATAACGACTATTGTACTATAGGATTATTAGCAGGAAAACCTAATTGCATTCTGTCTAGCCTTCAGCTGGATTTCAAAGATCTCCTGCTAGTTTCTCCATACTTAACAATTTATACACCAGGTCAAACACCCCAGTTCTAGAATGCTAAGTATCGTATAGTTCTGAGAATCTCCAAAGCAATGGTAGGATGTATAATAGTTACAGATCCCCTAAGATGTGGAATTACCTCTTCAATTTTGTTAGATATGCTCTTGTTCCTTGAAATGCAGGCTTCAGACCTGCCTTTTCAGTCTTTGCTACCCTTAGGTTATTATCTGTTAGTGCTGCTCATGCTTACAACATTATATGTGACATTGGATTTTTTAGCCTACTGTACCTTTTTTGAATCAGCCATCTTTAACACACTTTCCCATTCCTAATCTTTCCATTGTCTTCATCCTGGCCTGTAACTGGCAATGAGAATCTATGTCCAGGATGCCAGTACCTTGATGACAGACCCAGGATACGAGGATACCAGTCCTTAGATGAGAGGCAGTTTACCAGATTGACAGTGACACACTCAGATTACAGAACAAATTAATTATCTTCTGAACTGTGGCACCACAAATCAAACACCTAAGGACTGAGCCACAATTTGAAACCTGCCTTTTCTGGCCCAAAAGACTCAGCAATGAGCTGCAATATGAATAGCCTTATGTGCATTTACACAAGAAAACATTTTGCCAATCAGCCCTGTCGACTGAGACAATGTTTAACGTTTAATTCCACTTATTAAGGCGAGAAGATGCATTGCCATGGAATTTCTCTCAAAGCAAGAGCTACACCTAAAGTTAAACTGTTTGCTTGTTTGAATTTTTGATAACATACATTTTTAACTCCCTATAAAGGACATCTAGAATAAAAGTGCAAACCACTCCCAAATATAGAAAACTAGGTAGAAACACTACTTCCTGACAAATATAATACGTCTTTAGTTTAATCCTGACTTCAAATTGTTGGTCACATCCAGGATCACACCATTGTCATGCTACATGGTGATGCACATCCCAATAAGTATGGAAGCACTTCCTTCCACATAAGCAGACAAAATGTTTCTGCAAACGTCAGAATTCATTCTCCTGCTACATTACATCATTAAGAAAGACGACTGAGGCAGGGCTGGGGGCAGCCTTGCATGCCTGTGCTGACATTATCTCCACTTTCTTTCACCGATGAGTTCTTTAGAGCAGCTATTTCTTTCTCTGAATTGTGACCTGCTCATCACAGGTTTATCTTGGTCTCATCTGCAGTATCCATGAAACTGTTGCAAAATTCGATGTAGACTTGGTAATTCTGCTCAGTGGAGGATATTGGTGATTTCACTGAGGGTTTTAGAGTTTTCTTGGACAGCTGATGAACTTGGTCATTAACTTTTTTGGTCTTGGCTGATTGGTAATTATACCTGATTTTTTTTCTTATTTAATTTATTCTAAATTGTTGGTTTTATGTCCAGTTTATTTGCTGTTTCTTTGATGTGTTTCTCATTATGTTTTTTTCAACTTCAAAATTGCATGCTACTCTTTACCAGAATGTGCTTTATTTTTCCTTTTGACTTTCCACAAAAGCTTCCAAACACTGACAAGTTAATAGGCAGGTCAAAACTTCAATTACCTAACAACAAACACCTGACCAATAAGAGATGCCTGTCATCCAATTGTTCCAATATGTCTTCTATTTCAAAATAAACTGGTTCCACTATAATGAACACAAAAGTGTAAAGCTGTACTTCATTTGATTTAAAATAAAATACTCCAAGTTATACTTAGCCGTCATGTTTTTTTCAAGGGAAATGCTTATTAACATAGTTCATTGTGAAAATTCCATTACAGACTTTTACTTCCCCAGTATTTTTAGAGGGCTTTGTAATGGGGAAGGGGGTATGGCACAGGGATGTTACAGAGTACAATGTTAAGAGCATAAGAAAAGTTACGAATTCTAAAAGGCCATTTGGCCCATCTAGCTAAATGGTCCAAGGATCTCATCAAGCTGTTTCTTGAAGGAATCCAAGGTATCAGCCTATTTTGATCCAAACTCCTAAACACCTGTGGAAAAAGAAGTGTCTTCTGTTCATGGTGTGAAATGCACTTCCACATAGTTTTCTACAGAGTCCATGTCCTACTATTCATTCTGAAGAAATCTGCTTCTGAGTTCATTTTATCAGGGTGTTTAAGAGTTGAACCTTCATTAGCTGACAGATTTCAGAAAAGAACGAATATACCAATAATCTAGAGAGGAAATAGGCATGGAAAAAGCAATAAAACATTAACATTAACATTAACAATAACATCATTATTATGAGGGACAAAAATACCCAATTTTGCACTGGACCAAAATGCTTTGATAATGGTCCTAATAGTGTTCTCAATGTTTAATTAATTTGAAAAGAATAATAGCATTATACAAACAGAAAAAAAGGTACATTGTGAACATTTTTAAACTGTTTAAATTTTTAAAAAGTGCCTTTTTAACATAATTACAATTTCAGAAGTATAGAGAAATAAGAACTGTGAAAATCAAGAAAAGTATACCCTACACTTTTTAATATGTACAGTACTTTACACAGTCGAAAGTTAGAAGCCTTCTGAAATTTGTTTCTCATATCCTGGTTAAAGAACATATTGGACAGACTGCATCTAGAGACAAATGCAGTCTTTGCATTGACATAAATGCTGTAGAAAATTCCCAGCTGCTGTTCTCTTTCCCATTTTTTTCCCAGACAATTTTCTTTCGCTATATTTGTAAACAATTCTTCTAGTCTGACTTTTAAGCTTTACTTTTAAAAAAATGTCATGAGAAAATGTTGTAATAAATTATAAATGCTTCTACATTCCGAGCAGTACCATATGAGCAACTTGGTTACACATATGAGCAGTGCCCAGCTATACATCATTTTGCACTTAAGTAGTTGATAAATTAAGGAACTCGATGTACAAATTCCTAACATTTACATGGTTTTTCAAGGCATGAAAAGCCACCAATATAGTTGGTTTGTGGATTATTTTGTTTCAGCAATGAAAAAAACGTTGTACAGAGAAAGTCAACATTAAAAAAGTCTTCTTCTTGTAAACTGCTGCTGCACGTGACTTGGATAATGAATCTTTATACTCCAGTTTTAGTGTGGATATGTTACCAACATGCACTGCATCACTTATCCAGCCATAACCAATGAGTGATTGTTAACTTTAAATGCATGAACAAAGTGTGGAACTACAGTACCTAACCTGAAGCAGTAAATGACTGTTGGTTTCAAGGAAAACACAACTCAAAAGGAGTTAGTGATGCTCTCTCTATTTCTTGTTTTCCATGAGTTACATATACATTAAATGTATATGCCCGTGTCTGAGCTGTATATTGGTAATATATCTGATTATATTATT
Organism: Lepisosteus platostomus; assembly: GCF_059453375.1. NCBI lineage: Eukaryota > Metazoa > Chordata > Actinopteri > Semionotiformes > Lepisosteidae > Lepisosteus > Lepisosteus platostomus. Next base: position 31,023,682 of record NC_142619.1, read on the forward strand.
ACTTATTAATTCAGGATATTATAGCGCCCTCACCTGGCATTGCGGCCGAAGAGCACCCGACTGGGGTGCGCGGTGAGGGGCAGGACGGGAGCAGTAGTGGCCAGGGCGTGGCCCAGGAGGGGCGCTGACCAGTGCAGCTGACCAATGGCAGAACTGGTGTACACAGTCGTGAAATCGCCCGGACTCATGTGTGTAACTGTACCCGAATTGACCCCAGTGTGTTGTAGCCTGTGGTCTCTCTCTCTCTGTTGTGGTTGCTGTACCGGACGCATGTCCGAATAATAAAAAGCGCCATGTTCTCAGTTAACAAGAGCCTGAGTCCCTGTCTCTATCCTTGCCGAACCCGTCGCGCTACAATGTAATAATCCTTCTTACATTATTTCGCTATAAGGTACATTATTTAGAAACGTAACTTAGACTTACTGTATAATGGGACCCTCTTGTACTGTATTTAGTTTTTTAACCAGGCATTTTGTAGGTGACAATATCACATATTCATTCTTTTGCACATACAGTAAATATTTTCACTTCTGAGCATCCTTTCCATGTACTGTCTCTTCTCTTGTACCCTCTCCCTCCTCTGATCTTCACTGTTACAGCAGCCTCCCTGGTTCATTTCTCACAAGTGAGGAAGGATTTTTCAGCCTTGACCGTATGGCCAAAGCTGTCATTACCTAAGACATGTTACTCCAAACATTATTAAGTACAGTATACTACTGTTTATATTCATCATCTCATTACATTAGTCTGAATTTGATTGAACTACTGATATCGCACTTGGCGGTTGAGACAGTAATGCTACAATGCCTACATCAAACAGAAATAGACAATTTGCTGAGAATATCAGTATTTCCAGTTCCTACTAAAATGCACTTGGGACATAACAATTGTCATTTAGGCTGCTCTGACTCTCATATCACAGTATCAGATTATATTTAGACATGGTGAGCTGGAAATGACTTCTGAGTTCACCTTCATGGTCCATCTAATTTCATACAATACCACCTTATATGAACTCAGGGAAATACAGCTACTGCTGTGGCAGTCAGCACATCAGTAGTCCAAGCTCAAACAGGCTCCTCCTTGAAACAATGGACCCTATCATTGCAGATGTTCATATACTGTAAATAATATAGGATAGTAAAAGGATCACCTGATCCCAGGAAGGGCATGAGGAGGTTGCCATTGCTGGGAAATTATTCTTGGGAGCAGTAAGACCAGCCACACCAATGAAGCCACATCTGGACATTCTCAAACTATCAAAATTGAAAGGTGCTCATGGTACTGAGAGGACAGACAGTGCACGATGAGTTGATAATAACTATGTAACATCTACAAGGGAACTGTACAAGAGAATTTCTCATTATTAAGTTAATTATATCTTATTGAAATAAATATACAGTATGTTTAGTATTTCAATTAAGTTTGTAAATATGCATATAATGACTCACCTAGCTGAGGGAAGAGCAGTGTAGCAGTGAGAACTGCCTGCCCAACCCCTCTCAAACACTCTGGTGAGGAGTGAGTTAGAGAGTTGCTGAATGAGTGTAGATGGGCTTGAGGGAGGGATGTAAAAGAGAATATGAAGGGAATCGAGACATACTGTATACGCCTGCAAGTAGAAATGTGTGTGATGAGGATCTAGAGTGAATTTCCTCCCAAACATTTTTGAAGAACACAATAAATTACCAAATTAGGTCCTTATTTAGTTTTCCATTTAACATTTAACCAGGCAGTGGTTCCTTAAGTTTCATATGAAGTATTTGATAGATGAGCAAAACTTTTAGGGTCAGATCCTGTAGCTCAACTCTCAAACAACTCTCAAATATACTGTACAGTCCACACTCCACAGTCCATGAATGAAGGGAAGGTATCAAAGAGACCCCAGGTAAACCATTCTAGAGCTATACATCCAGGAGTATGCAGAGGCCATTTTCATCACCTGTTTACCTTGTTATGGACGTATAACTAAACCATCTCGTGTTCAATCCTGTTTGTTTTTTGCACCAAGCACCATACGGATGGCACATGAGTGATAATCAGACCAGTATAGCATGCAATATTTTAGTTGTACTCAGTAGTGTTACGGAGCGTCAGGAAGAACCCTGTGCAGGTCAGGTCCGTAGACAAGAGTGAACAAATCCAAAGGGGCTAGACGAAGTCAAAGTCGGTGAGGCAAGCAGTGCCAGGATCCAGAGCAGTAAAAGGGATTATTCGCTGAAGGTCTCAGGAAGAAGCAGGCTGTTCAATACCGAGCAGTGAAGTGCAGGTTATGTGCGGAATGTTGATAGGTAATTAACGAGGTCTGGCTGTTCCCATAACAGTGCCCCCCCCTTAAGACAGCTTTCGACGCCCTGAATGGTTTGTCTGGGAAGGTCTGATGGAACTCCTGGATTAAGGAGTGGTGGAGGATGTTGCTCCCCGAAAATCAAGGACCTGTCTTCAGGGCCATACCCTTCCCAGTCAACCAGGTACTAAAGTGTGCTGAGTATCCATCTGGAGTTCAGAATCTTATTAACTGTGTAGGTGGGGTGTCCATAAATGGGTAGTGGGGGAGGGTGGAGGTTCTGCTGGGGGGAAAGCGGGGGAACAAAGAACTGGTTTGAGGTAGGACACGTGGAACCCTTAGGGTGGGGGGAAGAGCAAGGCGATAAGAGACGGCGGTGACCTGCGAGATGATGCAGAAGGGTCTGATGTATTTTGGTCCAAGTTTGCATGAGGTTTGATGGATGGGAAGATTTCAAGTCAAAAGCCAGACAAACTATCCTCTTCGGAACTGGGGGGCTACACAACGACGACAACGATTAGTGGAGGTGATCTGGCATTGTGATGTAGCGAAAAGGGTGCGTTGAGTCGTGCACCAGATCAGACAAATGCTGAGGATATGTTCTGCCCAGGGGAGAAGAGAGGACCAGTTGTCCTGTGAAGCGGATGAGTAGGCTGTTAGAAAGGAGAGGAGCTTTTGATTTTTTCTCTTCGCTTGCCCGTTGGCACCGGGGTGATAGCCGGAAGCCAGGGATGTGGAGATGCCCAGCACTTTGCAAAAGGCTCTTCAGAATCTAGAGGTAAATTGGGGGCCTCGATCAAAGACAATGTCCCTAGGGAGGCGGTGGATATGGAAGATATGGTGTACAAATAGGGCAGGGAATGTAGGGGGATGAAGTGCATGACCTTGGAGAACCTGTCTGTGACCACCATAATTGCGGTCTTACCTTGACTGTGTGGTAGGTCATATCTGCGAGGTGTGACCAAGGGCGTTGTGGGACAGAGAGAGGATGGAGGAGACCTCTTAGCGTGTGGGGTCTTAATATGCGCGCAGGTAGGGCATATCTGGACGTATTGTCTGGAGTCTGATACCATGGAGGGCCACCAGATATCTCTTGAGATGAGCTCCAGGGTGCATTGGATGCCCAGGTGTCCCGAAGATTGGGAGTCATGACCCCATAGAAGAATGGGTGAGCGGACATGTTGGGGAACAAAGAGCTTGGGAGGATATTGTGGAGGGGCAGGGTCATGGATTAGTGCGTGGCTGACCTAATTGATGATTGCGAAATTAATTAAGGTGTTACATTCCTGTGTAGGTCCATGTGTTTTTGTTTTTTTCTGCACTTTGCATTTACAGATATTCCTTTTTTAATTGGTTCATCATTCATCTGTTTCCACATTCGTGATGTCATCCCCGCATTACTCCTGGCCAATAAGCAACAAGACCTCAAGTTTAAATACCAAAGAAGTTCCAACCTCAAGAACTTTGGCTCAACTTAGAACGCTCATTGCTCAACCTTTTGCTTGTTTTGTTAGCTTTGGCTTCGTTTGTTTGTTGGTTTTGATTACCTCTGTTTTGCTATTATGTTGCCTGCACTTGTTACTTTCCATTTCATGTTGCTTGTGCTCATTTGTTCCCCCATTCCTTGCTCGTGTAATTCTTCGTGTATTACCTGTTTCCCATAATCATGCTGGTTCACTCGTGTCGTGTTAGTGTTAACTGTGAACTTCTTGTACACAGGGAAAAAGGTATAGGTAAGAACATCGGGTTACACTGTGCACTTTTTTTTACTTGTAAATAAATCATTTTTGCACCGAAATGTTGTTGTTGTTGTCAGAAGTCCCTCACCAGAAATCCACCTGCATCCAAACCCATCCTTAATGTTACACCCCTTTACCCCTAGACACCCGTGGCCATAACAGAAGGCAACAATTTCCTGGGGAGGGATGATAGGTTCTGGTGGGGTGTCTTGATCTGGTTGGTTGTGAAAGCGTAATAGCGAGTCCGCCTTGACGTTCTTTGATCCCGGGATGTAGCAGATGGAAAAGCGGAACCAAGAGAAGAAAAGAGCCTCCTGGCCTGCCAGGGGTTTAGTGTTTTAGCCGCCTGGATGTGTGCAATGCTCTTGTGGTCAGTTAGGGTGACAAGAGGATGCTACGCTCCCTCAAGTCAGTGCGTCTACTCTTCCAGTGCGAGCTTGATGGCCAGGAGCTCTGTGTTGCCGACGTCATAGTTGGCCTCTGCTGGAGAGAGCTACCTGGAAAAGAAGGCACAGGGCTGTAAAACATGCTTCTCCCCATGGCGCTGGGAGAGGACAGCGCCCACTCCGTAGGCCGAGGCATCCACCTTGGTGATGAAGGGAAGGGAGGGATCTGGGTGTTGGAGGAGAGGGGCAGAGGTGAATAGTTGTCTAATTGTGGAAAAAGCTTTGTCCACTTCGGGGCTCCAGTGGCCAAGATTAGGGCCCTGGCGAGTGAGGGCAGTGATAGGGGCTATTACCGAACTAAAGTTTCTGATGAACCTGCGATAGAAATTAGCAAAACCCAGGAAGCGTTGGGTTTGTTTTAGATTTTTTGGAGTTGGCCAGTTGGTGATGATGGTCACCTTAGAAGGGTCCATTTCTACACCCGGGGGGGGATGACGTAACCCAGGAAGTGTACTTTGGATGCATGGAAAGTACAGTTTTCTAGTGTGGCATACAGTTTGTTGTTAACTAACCACTTTAGAACCTCTCTGAAGTGGGGGACATGTCTTTGGAGAAAATCAAGATGTCATCCAGGTAGACTTTGACATATCTGTGTAGGACATCACAAAAGACATCGTTCATGAATGATTGGAGAACTGAGGGTGTATTAACGAGGCCAAAAGGCATTATGAGTTATTGACCATGTGTTGTCATGAAGGCGGTTTTCCATTCGTCTCTTTCTCTGATGCGTAATAGATTGTAAGTACCCCGCAGATCTAACTTGGTGAAAATACGAGATCTGTGGAGTGATTCAAGTGCTGCCGGGATGAGAGGATGAGGATAGAGGTTGGGGATAGTGATGTTGTTAAGACCCCTATTGTCCACACAAGGCCTGAGCGACCCGTCCTTCTATTCTACAAAGAATCCGGCGCATGCTGGTGACGTGGAAGGTTAGATGAACCCCAACCTGAGTGTGTCCCAGATGTAATTTTCCAGTGCTTCCTCTTCTGGGCCGGAGAGGGAGTAAACACGTCCCTTAGGTAGGCAGTGTTCCTGGTGTGCAGTCGTAGGGGTGGTGCTGGGGGAGGGAGAGGACTTCTTGTTTGCAGAAAGCTTGCTTTAAGTCGGTATATTGTGGTGGACAATACAGCAAACAGCAGACTGTTTAACACTGGGCAGTGAAGTGCGGGTTGAAGAAGGTTTAAATAGAGGGTCATGTGCAGAATGTTGATTGGTAATTAATGAGGTCCGGCTGTTCCCATAACAAGTAAGTTGTATAAATAAATACAGAATAAATTTAAATCTATCTGTATAAGAGTCTGATGTATGTGAGGGAGTACATCATTTAATACTTCAAATAAATCAGTTTTCTTCTATAGCTTGCCACGAAGCAGAGGAACTGCAATAGAAAAAGCCCAGGAAAAGAACTGGAATTGAATTACAGCCAGGCCACCCACTGTTCTCTCATTTGGCAAGGTAGAGAATTTAATTCATGGCTGCTTTCTGTTTTACAAAATTAGAAGTAACTGAGCATACTTTATACCAAGGAGGAGGAAGCAAGAGCGTAGACATGAAAAATGCAGCTTTGTAAAGAAGCGGGTACTGTAAATGTGCCATCTACTCAAAACAGCCACCTCCTCTTGTTAAAGGTTTATCATATGGAGCGTAGCTGAGGGATAAATCTCTGCAACTGTGTGCTTCGTGATAGGTGATGAAGATAAAGACATAGTTAAAGCAGTCATCTAGTAGAAATAGATTACTGAATTATGCTAATGGTACAGTTGGGACCAATTGTTTGTCCACAGTAAATTATCCATCCATTTTCTAACTGCTTCTTCCAATACAGGGTCACAGGGAAGCCGAAGCCACTCCTGGTAAGTATCTGGAGCAAGGCAGGGTACATCCTGGACAGGACGCCAAAACATCGCAGTGCAGAAACATAGACACAAACAAATACACACACAATCAGGCCAGGGCCACTTTCCCAGAAGTCAATTAATCTACCAGTATGTTTTTGGACTTCCTCCAGTTTGGGGTGGAAACTGAAGCACCCGGCAGAAATTTACACAAACATGGGGAGAACATACAAACTCCATGCAGACAGCACCCCAGGACTTGAACTACAGCCAGAACCCATGCACTGTGAGGTAGCACTGCTAACCACTGCACCACTGTGCTGCCTATTATGTAACATACAGTAACAGACAATTTTACACAATGAAGGTGTATAAAATTATACAGTCTCAGGTGAAGTCTCTGGTGTAGTCTCAGGTGAGACTGCATTAAAAACAATCCTCCAAACTGAGTGATGCACAGAAAAAACTTTAATAAAGTAGAAAGTTTGTAAAAGTATACAGTCCTGTGTGTATATTTCTTTAAAAGAAAGAATGCTTTTTAAAAAATAAAACACATGGGAAGTGAATAGTAAAAATAAAGTAAAATTAAGGAGATTAAGGAGTTATAGATGGCGTAATTCTCCATGAAAGCATTGATCTGTGTTTGGATGCTGAAAAGGGATAAATAGCATGCAGTATATAGTTTTTTCTTTCTGAGCTGGAGTTTCGTGGGACATACAGTAGGTGTATATTTTTATTTTCTCATACATGACAGTACTGAAGAATTGGTGGAGCAATTTAATACATGAAATTGTTAATATGTCACACACTAACAAGCACTTCATATCTTAACCAACTCTTATTCATTGATTTCTTGTAGCTGTACAATAAATATTTATATGGAATTTATGCTTATATATAAATTATATTTGTGCATTTATACTGTCCACATTTATACATTTACAAATGTTTATTTTTTATTAATTCCAAAATGTTGCTTTATACTGATATTGCTTGCCTAATACAAATGTGTTTAAAAAATTAATCTGAGAACCAAATTTAGTGCATTCCCAAATAAACCTGAAGAAATCTGAGTAGCCGGAAGAGAAAATTGGCCTAAATAGTTTTGCATAAGGATATACATTATTCTGAACTAAAGCCAGAACTAATCATATTTTTTCTACTTAGCAGGGTACAGGATTTCAATTATACCCCTCAAAAGACACGAGGATAGAAAAACCTAGTACTCAATGAAAGCTACAGTAGAAATAAAATAGGAAAGTGTAATAAAAAAACACCTTCCAGGCAGTGCTATCTCTGAGAAAGTCAAAATTGAAAGAAAGCCTTCTTTTATTGTCCATCTTTGAAACAAGGTAACATTGAAATGTACCATCAGTGATATTTGGAAAGAATGAGCTGGGGGTAATAACATCTGCCTCAAAGGCTGTTTGTCATTCTTTTTACCTGGGATAAAAGCATTTCAGGCAGTTTCTTAATTTATCATTGAGAAAGAGAAAACGATTTGAAAGAACAGGGACAGAGTCAGAACGCTGCTTTTTTTTGTTTCAACTTTAATAACCTCAGTGATTTGCACTATGAAAAAATGTAGCATTGTCAGCCTTTGCAATTCTTGTATTTATGACATCAAGTCAAATGAAATCAAGTCAAAAGAGGTCAACAAATGTAAGTATTTGGGCCAGCTAGGATCATTGATAGAAAATCCAAAGTCTAAAATTAAAAGAAGAATAAAAATAGGCTTGAGTGATTTGAAAGATTAAATACAATTCTAAAAGGGAAGCTGCCTTTGTTTATTAAAAACTAAGTCTTCAACTCATGTACTTTATATTGCATGTATTAATACAGTATATCATATAGATACAAAAGAAGAAAGCTTCCAGAAATGTTAGAAAATAAGAAAGATTATGTTTGGTTGCTTTTAGCTTTTAGTAATTGATCCAAGGATCTCATCCAAGCATATCTAGAATGAACAACATCAACAACATGGCTGGGTAACTTTTTCTGTACTCGCACAGCTATTTCTGTGGAAAAGCTCCGTCTGTTGTCAGTTTTAAATTCACCTCCCTACACACTTGGGTCCTCTTGTTCATGTTTCACTGTTGAATCTGAAGAAATAAGTTGGGGTGACTTTGAAAATGCCACTTGCAAACTGCACACTGAAATGACTCATACTGCTATTTAGCTTTTCAGCCCAATCTGATGTTCCGAAAGTGACCTATCTACCTAACAAATGTTTGACATTGCTGCAGCCTCACCAGCAAAAGCAGATTTCTGATAATGTATGGTATGGATGAATGCATCAAAATTGAGTTTTGCTCAAAGCTTTAAATATAGCTTACCCAAACTGTCTTGTAGGTTTTTGGGTGCAAGCTGGATGAGTAGGGTCTTGTAAAAAGAGAATAATAGAGACAAAGGTAGTAGTAGTCAGACAAAAAAGTAGTCAGACCTCAAATGCTAGAAAATTATGAAAGTTAAATAATGAAACACCCCTACACCTCATGAAATACAGAGTGAGATCACATGACCTTTTTAATTTTCTGAGAATAACTTGGTGATTGATAAATAAACAAACAATTTATTTCGAAAATTGATTTTTTTCAACAAAAATAAAACATAGGGTGAAAACTCTGCATCAGACCTTCTGACTTCAATTATTCACTATGATAGACACTCAGGAGTAGACTCAAATATTTATCTTGAAAAGAAAAAACTGTTTTATAGAATAAATAATACTTCAAATGTACACCTAAATGGATGCTAAAAGGGGAGATGACTCTCTGCCCCATCTAACAATGTATCTAAATTCAAGCAAGAGACATTAATCTAGCCATCAGCAAAATTAAATATTTCCTCAAATATAGCTCCTTTATGGAGTTTATAGTAAAAGTTTGAGAGGGACGACAACAGCCAAGTTCAATCAGACTCAGTCATCAGTAATTAGCAATCTCTCCTGACATCCAGTCATCTCCCAAAACTCTATAAATACCTACGAGATCCCCATCTCTCTCTCGTGCATGTCTCTTGCATCCCACCTCCACCCCATCTCCACCTCTGCACCTGCCCCTTGTTCACCCTGCATGAGGGTTCTGGCTTCCTTGTCCTCAGCCAAGCGGGTTAAGCCAAAACTTTGCTCCATAATCCTTTCACGACACTTTATCTTGGTTGTTGTCATTCCTAGTGAATTTTCAATTTAATCTGAATCCCTTCAGAGCCCAATAGCTGATAGGGTCTGGTTCAGTGGGGAATCACTGGAAATTGTTAATCCACTCTCCTTTGCTTCTTTCCCTGGTTTTGTTTTCTTCCCTCCCTTCTGGCCAACCTTTTAAGTACATTTTTGGTCACTTCAGCTACAAACCATAGAATTCCAGCCTCAAAAGCTGTCTGGCATCTGGTCTCTCAAGTTCTCTCACTTAGGAGTAGCTGATCAGATATGCTGTACAAATCTAGCAATTCAGATAACACTATTACCAGAATGGTTCTCCAAGATTAGGCTGGGACAGGAAATAACCAGCCCCCGTACACCAAACGTATACCTAACACATTACATCAGTCCCATATAGAAGCATGTGGAAAAATCTCAAAGATGTCTCCACCGATCCATGGATTAATCAAGGAAGATGATGAAAAAACTGATAATACGGATGAGCTGTAAAAAATCATTTCGCTATTTGAACAATAAGCATCAACAGAAAATTGTTAAAATGAGTAAAAACATGAATTTCAATTATTTAAATCCACCACATAGCTTTTAATTTAGAGAAAAATGAACTGTAGTGTAAGATGAACCACATGAGACTGTTTAGAACTTCATAAAAATAGTTGGAAATATGGATCAGCAAACAACAGTATTTTAGCATAAGATGTTTTTATCAGAGGAATGCAAACCACACTTACAGGAAAGATAAACCTTTTTCATTAACTTTGAATGAATTTCTCTTATAAACATTTTCCAAAATTTTAACTGCTTAACGTAAAGCATGAATGCAATTTTGTGAGCATTGCTCAGTAAATCACAAATCTTGAGGTTTTCCAGTAACTGACCATTTCAGCCATAGCCTGGAAAGCCTGTTCTAAATCCATGTCTGTGAAAAAAATTACAATAAACTCTCTTCTTTTGATTCTTTATCAGAAATGTCTACAATTGCACAGCAACACTGCTGATTGTATTGCTATAGTACCTAAGCACAAGGACCATTCTAATTGTGCCAATTCTGTGTGTGGTTCTAGAATAAATACGTGGTCTGCTGTATGTAGCCGTGTATTTTTTTGTCTAGTTTGTACACAGCGTAGCCCATTGCAAAGTTGTATGAGACGTGCTGATTTAATTTTCCACTGGATTAACGATAACGCTTTGAAATAATAATTGAAACCTCCAGAACATTCTGGACTCAAGGACCTTTATTATCCACAATGAAATTCGTCCTGAATTCTTCACATGGCGGCTGATTTCACTGACTAAATCAAAACGTACCGGAGCAGTATCTCAAATCTGTCAAAGTGGGCCAGACACTTTCAGCTTCTATTCAGGTCAGCAATAAAACAACACTGTCATCTCCTGTTATCCGTTGTAGTCCAATTCACTTTTTCAGTTTTAGAAAAACTGGGTCAAACACTCCCACTGACTCAATGATATTTAACTCCTGTGGTGATTTCTATTTATTGAGTAAAATACCACCAGTTCAGATCTAGAAGATTCTGAGCTCCTTGATTCAGCTCTTTAAAAAAAGAAACATGAAAGGAGGTGAACTGGGTAATCTCTTGAAGTCAGATATTCGTTCAGTCTTAGGTCCTCAGGTGTTTCATAGGATTACAAATTATACACTGATCTTGAGTTCAGAAATCTGTGAAGTGTGAGACGGTCTGAATGCAAGATAAGTGACATCATAGTTAATATGAACTACATGTCTCTTATTGATTTTAATAAAAAGACAACAAAACAATTCCCACGGCATACTACAACCTTTTGATTGTCGTCAGCTCTCAGGATAGATACATAAATTCAATATATTTTAAAAAGCAATTTACAAGTGAATCTGCAATGTTCCATTTTCCATGACATACAGTACCTGTACAACACATTTCTCATCCCTCCCCAGAAAACCTGAAATACATCCATCTGATGAATCAGCTTGTCATTGAAGTTGAGTCTGTATCCATTTTTATGAATAGGAGTGGTTAATCCTTGATTCCAGACCTCAGGGGAACACCCAGCTCCCAGAACGAGACTGAAGAGCTCGTGCAGGCTTTGCTGCAACTCAGGAATGCTCTGTCTCAGTATCTCATTGTTGACTCTAACTTGGCTTATCATGGTTTGTGGGCGGGGAATTTGTCTAGTAGCACCTACTCTGTGATTAAGTCTAAGGGGTTTTAATTGAGTTTGATAGTCAATTAAATGACTAATTTAAATTATGAATTTTTGAGTTTTTACATTTATTTTGGCCTAAAAATTCTGCGTTTGGGAACCTTTGGTAAAGATTTTCAAAATATGTTTTCCAGAAAGTTTCATTTGCATGGCTATTTCATCAAGTTTTTTATTTTATTTAACTTTTCCCAGAAGACGTTTCTCTGATTTTAAACACATACTCATGATTCCTCCCGTCTCCCTTCTTCCCTTTCTCTCTAAAAGCTCAAGTGGGTGTACTGTAGCACCACCAGCTCTGTGCTTTCCTCTCACAGCACTCACTGTGTGACTGTGTCTTATCCAGCTCTTGAGCAGCATACTCCACTGAAGCTGCTCTCCTCTCTTTACCTATTCTCTGTCTTAATCCAACTTCACCTCTAGAACACAGTGGATCATTCTGTTCTCCTGTGAACATTTTGATAATCTTGAAATTTCTGGCACTGCTCTCGTCTGGCTCTTGCACATACAAAGTGTCTGCTCACTGTCTGCTCCTTACACTGTGCTCTGTCCTGGGTTTTCTCTGGCTCCTGTCATCTCTTCCCATGGCTTTCCATAACGTATCTATGCAAAAGATCTTTCTCTATATTCCTCCTTCAGCTGCTGTCTTATCATGTACTGTATCTCTGCCAGTCTCACTGTTATTTTCTCCTGGATACACTCCCACTATCTTCCCACTATCCTTTTATATCCACCTCTATGGACATTTATACCTTGATTTCTCTTGTTTCCAGCATGTCCCTCATCCTCTTCCAGGAAGCTCAGTGTTACTCTTCCCTCTTTCTCCTATGTGTTTGTTTTTCTCTGGCACTCTCCTGCCACTTCTCCTCCAGCAGCATTCACGACTCACAATCCTTGCCAAGTATTGTGCACCATGTCTAGGCCAAGTGCTGGGAGTGTCTCGCCTAGAATGGCGAAACACACAGTACTCTTGGCCAACCACTCCATCTCTTCCAGAATTCTGTTGCTCAACTTATCTTTTATCTTCCTCATCCCATTCTTCCTCATCCCACTCTCACCTACCGAGGTCTCAATCACTTCCTATCTTCAGTGTCTTATCGGTCTCTACACCCGCTCTCACCTTTTCCTGCTCCCACTCTCCCGCCAGACTTCCTGTACCTTCTGTCTGCTCTCGCACGTTCAGAGCCCATTTGCCCTACTCCTGAGCCCCTCGGTGCTGGCCCACAGAAGTCAGAAGCACTCTGTCCACCTGAACACCCTTTGCCACCTATGCCAGACTTCCTGTATGTCTTTAGACGGCACCTGTAACAAATCAGTTGTCAGCTGCTTTTCAGTTTTTCTTACCACCATATTGCATTATTCTTAGCTCTCAAACAGGCAATGTTATGTGCTTATTGCATGTATTCACTGTGGTGAACATAGAGTCCATGGGATTCATAATGTACCATTGATATTGCTTTGTTTCTGTGCTGTTTTTGTATTGTTTAAATTCTAACTGTTTCATTTGCCTAGTGTTGTACTTGCATAACTGTTACTTTTACTTACCTAAGGTGAAACTCATAAACTATATAAATTGTACTGTAAATCATCCTGGATTAAGTGTTAACAGTCACTAACTTAAGACAAAAAATCATATTAACTACAGAAATAGTGTTCAGCTTTATTTAATACAGTTACACTTAGAAAAGTACTTGAACACACTTTCAGACCAAACAAACCACAATCAACTTCTTAATGTTATACTGACCTCTTGTAAATTAAGCGAAAATAATGCTGACAGGAAGTATCAGTCTGCATCACAGAAGAAGCTAGTGAATCACTATTCATCACTTCAGATTTACATCTCCCTTCACCCTTTGTGCAAATTTAAATAACAAACAGAAAATGTAACCCTGGTTTCCTTGTGCTCCAACAGGATTTTATTAGCAGAAAATGTTTTTCTTTCTCTGCGGTTCCTTCTCTTAACATTGCCTTTTTTCCCAAGAAGCTCTTCATTGATCCATATATATACTCTTTACTGGTTGAAACAATTATCCATTTAATGGTTTAGTTATCCCGCTGATAATTAACCACATAAAAGAGAAAAAAAAAAGTAACCACTTCCCTCAGCTTTCTGCTAAGACAAAATGCTGTGTTACGTCTGAGACTCACTGCTGATTTGTAAAATAGATTGACTGCCCTCTTCAGCTTCTCTTGAGTAATACACTTTATTTTCTGTTCTGTGTGCCTGCAGAGTGCAGACTCATTGACATATTGTAGAAAACAGATAAAAGTGGCAGGCTCACCATCACTTGGACTTGGTATAATTTCATTTCACTGTCTTGCTTCCAAAGGCCTCTGGAAGTAGAAGACAATTGAAAAGAAGGAACCAGCCTGCAGGGGTTTTAGTTACCTCTATAGTGTCTGACAATCTTTATCGATTCATTCCGGAGACTTAAACCAAATGCTGGAGGTCCTGTACAGCAGCAGTGAATCAATGCAACCCATGAAGTAGATTATTTGTAACAAGGTTTTAATTCACTTGGTAGCATTGGAATCTGAACGCACAAGCTTAGATCTTGCTGTGCAAATAGTCGGACTAATTACGACCTTCTGTTTTTTGTCTTTTTCAGTTTAGACAACTTACAATGTTTTCAATCTGAGAGATATACAAATAAAAAGACAATACCTTGCAAAGCTTCCCAATCCTGGTTCTCAGGAAACCAGCGTCTTCTGGTTCTCTTTCATGGTGACCACATAATTCCTGAAAAATAAACCTCCGATTGAGCCAATTATTCTTTTTGCTTAGTTTAGCCTTTCATTTGTTGGGCCTGTAAGAAACATGCAGTTTTCAAGGGACTTGTTAATGCAATCTGAATTTAAGAATTGCTGGAGATCTGAAAAAAACACTCCTAGATGCCCCAAAGCAACTTGATGAAACACCACAAGTACTGTGCCTACTGATCTACAGTGTACAGTAGGTCTGGGAAATGTCTGTTGAAACATAGTGTTACTGTGATTTTACTACAGTTTTGATACTCCGTCCATTATTACACTGGGCCATAGAAATACCACAAAATACTATAATATAAATTCATTATCAATATTTGCTATGGCATGGTGTACTCATATTGCAAATAACTAGTGAAACTAGACCAGAAGAAATGTTTAGGGACCAGTGCAAAGGCCCTAGGTGATAAAGATAATGATTGATTTTTTACCACAGCCTTAGTCTCAGTATAACATAGGATATTAGGACTTATAAAATGTCTTCATAATATTAAGCATGAAACTGCAACCCTTACAGCAACTCAAAATGAAGAAGAAAAAAATGTTAATTGAGCAAAATCGTGAAATGCAAAAACATTTGACTGAGAATGACTTCCAGACAAGAGGTCGAAAATATAAGGACTACTCACACAAAGAACGCTGTTTTCATCCTCTAAATAAAACCCTGGTTCAGGTTTAATTAGTCAGGAAAAACAGAAAAGGCTGTGTTAATGGGTAGGTAAAATGAACTCCTTTCATAATAATAGAGGAAGCAAAGAGGCGTATCCTGTACTGACTGTCATGTTAGGCTCTGGCTCAACACAAGCCTGTGTTGGACTAAGTGGTTAATGAAGATGCATGTATTGTCTAGCTTTATTTTGTTCACTATTCTTCAGCCTATTTTTACAATACACTAGAATTTGCATAGGTATAAAATAATATACTGTAAATGAAGGAAATGGTATTCTCATAAGTCCAATAAACACTAACCCTAAAATAAAGGCAATTGTATTTCCAATTTTACTACAGCACATTAGACTTTGGTAAGTGTTATCTGCACTCACAATTTAGATACTGTATATGCCACAACACCATTCATTAGTCAGTCATTGCTATTATCAGGCCTAGGATGAGTTCTGTATTTATGTATGAGTGTGTGACTTGTCATAAAGGTCTGTAGTCTTAGGTTTCTTGCAGACTAAAGGGCAGCAGTAATCTTCTGAACTATATAAATAGTTAAACACGCAATGCACCTAATTCAAGATGAAAAAAAAAGCAATGCAATTTTTTCATCCTGAACTGAACTGACAATTTTATATTGCTTGCTGTTGCATGGAACACTTCAACTGAAAAAAAGAAATAAACATGAAACAAAAGTTTCTTCAAAGAAAGTGTCCTGTACTGTGTGTAAGATTCAGCACTACGACTAACAAACTGCTATCACTGTGAGATTCAAATTTTCTTCTCTAGCAACATTAATTTTGTTTAATCACACAAAATTCCCCTTATATTTTGTATATGTATGCTGCAGTATCAGCCAAACATAAGAGCGAGCAAATAATTTCCAAAAATACATTGTAATGTAATACTGTTCATGCTCTTAAAATCTTACAAAGGATTCTTTTCTCCTTTCAGTTTTGATCATAAAATCATTGGTAACCTCTCTTTGGTCAAGAGTGGCATAATTACATAATTTCATTCCTTATGTCATGTACTAAGGTGGCTGCTCTTTCATATGTAAGCTATAGCTAGACATTGAGCTGTTTCTTCTGCTTGTCAGAATTTTGCTTAAAGTCTGACAGTAACATTGTTGAGTAGTGTGACAGGAAGGAGTAACCTCGCTGTGCTTACATACAGTAGATCTCAAGTTTCCTTTGATCTACTGTAATCTCATCAATCTGGCTAGATTGTCAAAAATCTGAATATATATTTGTCATCAGTTATCTTCTGCTGTGGCGAAGCTGTTAGTTAAACTGGAAGCTGAATGACTTTTCTGTGATGACACCAATGCCAAGAAAGTTGAAGTTTATTTATATTGAACTGTTTTGTTTTTTTCACATAGTCCTGACCCAGTACAGCAGTCTGCTTTTCTAAACCATTTGGGTTTAGCTAAACAAAGCTTTTGCTTCAACAGCACACAAATCTCTGGTTTTGCAAAATGGAACTCTCCATCTTTGAGGTCAAAGGTTTTCTGGCAGACTGGCTGGGAAAAGAATTAACTTACATCACAAAAACCATGTGCTTCTGTTTTTGTCTGATGAGGCAATTGTTTCTAGAGAGCTTTTCAATGTTCTGCAATGGGGCATAAGTGCAGCAACAGGCTTGTCAATTACTGCCCATCTCCTGTGTTTTTTCTTTCAGTTCACAAAAGCCGGCAGAGTTTTCACACCTTTTGTATACAGTATACAGTACAGAATATTTGTTTTCTCCACTGCATTACTTGCCTGCACAACATTTAAAATATAAATTGCGTTTACAACTTCTTCCTTGTACTGACCTCAAAAGGTAACTTACATTCATAAAAGACAATCAATACATCTTTTATCATCTTAACAATGCAGACAGAATCTTAAGCAACACTCTGAAAACAGCAAAGAAAGCCTTTGTGAAATTCCTAAATACGTGAAACATGATGAATCATTGCTTTTTGTTCATTCACTGAAGCATCTGTTGTACCATCAACAATGAGGCTGAAGAAATAGCTTCTTCTCATTTCAGCTGAGTCTTTCCACTCCATTTCTACAGTACAATTCAAAATCTCATTTTCTATTCCATGTGAGCAAAATATTTCCCATCTTTGAGGCCTGCTGCTGGAATAGGAACATCCTTTGCTCTTAGTTAAAGAAACCTCTACAATTGTTCTCATTGTATTGCCTCTAATTGTCAAGCCTTCCTCACATAAAAAAAGCAATGTTTCTGTTGTTTTCGGAAAAGCCTCTTGGGCAGTGGCTTGGTTCTAATGTTTTTAGTTCAAATGACTCATCCTCAGATTCCATTCTGTGCAATTCAACAACTGTTTATTGTAACTTCTCAGTAGCCTCAGAAACCTCATGTTTTCTAAATATCTGTTGCCCTTTCTCTTAGTTATACAGTAGAATCTCTTTGTGATTAAGGCATCACTGTGGCGTTTTGAAAAATGCAGTATATTACGTCCTTAACACATTTCATGTGTGTGCGCGAAGCTGTGCTGCTCTGGCAACACCGGTCAAGCCAATTTCAGGTTTTAATTTAATCTTGGTAATTATGGAAATGTGGGCACTGTTTTGACCCGTGTTCAAAATGACCTTTGAAATAATATGACTATAAAGATTCTTTAATTTTTCATGCTTTATATGTCAAGTACATCACACTGCAATTACTTTGAAAGATGGCTTTTTTCAGGATGCCTGAAAAGACCTGTTGTTCCCTGTTGCTTGTCTTTCTTGACTTTTCACTTATTTTCAATTACATGTATTTTAGTTTATGCCAATTTACATTGCTGCTTAGATTCCAAAACATATACACACATTACAGTATGTGCAATCCTATTGTTTTGGATTACAGTGTGCAATTCTCATTGCAAGGTTCATTTGTGCATTTGTAGGAGACATTTTACCACCAGCAGCCTCAGAATTCTGCTCAAGTCATTGATATTCACTCCATCACCTACCTGTTCACCTACCTGGCATTGCGATCTAATTCACTGCTGTCCCTGCTGAAGGCTTTGCTGTTCTGGTGACTCACTTTTTCGATGTCTGCATGTCCCTGTGCTTGACTCAGGTGATGTGTACTGCTGAATTAAATCTTGAATTTCAAAGCAAACATAAAGTGGTTAGAGCTGGGGAACTCTTTCAGCATCAAATTAATATCACCCCCGAAATCGGAATGAAGGAACATTTATAGCACATTGGGACAACAGGATGAAGATCACTTCAGGTAGCAAGTCAGCGCAGTGAGGATTAAAGACTTCTGCAAGCCAATAGTTACCACTTTTACCTCTCCTAACCATGATTACACTGACCATCCTGTATGATTTATTTAATAAAAAGACATCAGAAGCCAAAATGATCCTAAAACTGGATTCACACAATCACTAGCAATTAACTGACTAACCGCGTTCTAATCTTTCCATTGATTTACAGTTAGTGTTGTTTTCCATAATCCATTTTCCATCTGTTAGAACTCTTCCATCTCCCCCTACACATTCTCTCTGTCTCATTTGCACTCCTCCTTTTCGACTTCTTACCCTCATCTCAGCTTTCTTTCTCTACCTCACCTACACACCTGATGAAGAAACCAGAGAAAGTGGAAGCACGGCCCCTTTAAACATCAGTTTGGAATTATTTTAAACTGGGAAAAAACAAGCCTTTTTGTAATTGTTGCCTTTGATACAAATTCCTAAGACAAAGTACAGTATGTGTGATGACCTGTATCTCTAGTTTTGTAGGTACTGTAGATGTGGGAGCCATAATTTATGTTGACACCCCCCAGTTAGAAAGTTAGCTAAGCAAGGACAACACGCAGTGGGGGCATCTATGTATATATCCTGTAATCTTTTGTGTTTTGTGATGAGGGCTGTGATGCCTGTATGTTATGAGAAGAGAACATAAGGAGCCAGACATTTGCTCCTCCACAACAGATTTCAGAACCCACAATCCCTGGAATACTTTATCTACTAGGGAACGTTTCTGGACACTTCACTCAAAGTGCTTTACAGGTAATGGGGACTCCCCTCCACAACCACCAATGTGTAGCACTCACCTGGATGATCCAACGGCATTCAAAGTGCACCCATACAATCACAACATATCAGGGTTTATTCTCCAGAAATTTACAGTACTCTCTTCATACAACATTATGAAGAAATTGCACATTAACTGTGATATCCACACTTTGCTATAGAAAACTGATTCAAGCTTTATAGGACTCAGCGTTATAGCTAATTTTCACCAGTATAAAGATATGTACAGGTATACTATCTGTATACTAGCCTCTCTGGGCATTGGATTTAGACACCTTCCCCAAATCCAAAAAGTATGAGTTGGAAACAATCAAGACCACTGATAAAAGCTCTTGCAAGTGAATGAGATTCAATAATGCTTGGTTACAACTTTTGATCTGACCGACTCAGTTTTGGGATACAATTACAGCGTGGTGCTCCTTGCAATCCAGGCCCCAGAGAGTTTCACAAAAACATTTTCAGATAGGAGCAAAAAATCACTCGTCCTAAACCTGACTTGGGTCCCAATATCCAGCGATGAGCTTAAAAATTGTCTAATTACAGTGTGAATGCTAACCCTGCCCCTACCTGGGGTGTCAACTGAGCATTTCCGCTATATATATTTGAAACTCTCTGGGCATCAATTTAGACATGTTCTCCATACCCAAAAAGTATGAGTGGAAAACAATCAAGACCACTGATAAAAGCCCTTGCAAGTGAATGAGATTCAATAATGCTTGCTCACAACTGTTGATCCGACCGACTCAGTTTTGGGATACATTTACTGAGCGGTGCACCTCACCATCCAGGCCCAGGGATTTTCCTAAAAAAAATCAGATAGGAGCAAAAAAACGCTTGTCCTAAACCTGATTTAGGCCCCAAAATCCAACCCTGAGCTTAAAAATTGTCTAACTAGTGTGTGAATGCTAACCCTAACCCTATCTGGGGTGTCACCTAAACATTTCCGCGATATACATCTGAGCCTTCCTGGGCATCGATTTAGACATGTTCCCCAAATCCAAAAAGTATGAATTGGAAACAATCAAGACCACTGATATAAGCTCTTGCAAGTGAATGAGATTCAATAATGTTTAGTTCAAGTCTTGATCCGACTGACCCAGTTTCGGGGTACAATCACCATGTGGTGCACCTCGGCATCCAGAGAGTTTTGAAAAAAAAAATCAGATAAGAGCAAAATCACTTTAGTGATCTGTATTTCTTCATTTGCACAATTCCATTCGTCCATTGCTGTTCCACACTACTTAATAATAATAATAATAATAATAATAATAATAATAATAATAATAATAATAATAATAATAATAATTGCTTACACTGATATAGCGCTTTTCTGGACACTCCTCTCAAAGCGCTTTACAGGTAATGGGTTCACCCCTCCACCACCACCAATGTGCAGCATCCACCTGGATGATGCAACGGCAGCCATAGTGCGCCACAACGCTCACCACACATCAGCTATCAGTGGGGAGGAGAGCAGAGTAATGTAGCCAATTAATGTAGCCAATTCACTTTCCTTCCTGTAATACGTCACTCAGCCAGCAGTTTTACCAGACTCAATATCTCTGGTTTGCACTTCAAGCCCAACAAACTGTTACATTTAAATGTTCAGACACCTGAATCTGATTACCCTAATGACATCCTCCCTCCCACAGACCAATTTTCATATGCAGGTGAGCAGAGTAACTCATCACACCCCATGAAAACATTCAAATAATTATCCTTTTAAACGACTTACTGTAAAATGTAACCAAATGGGTAAACAGAACTAAATCTTGCCTGCACGAGGTACAGTAATTTCTATCAATATCCAATGCTGAGTGCCTGATTCGTGCATTTATAACATCAAAGTCTTGATTTCTGCAGCTCTATACTCCACTCTTCTTAGTAAGTTGAAATTTGTTCAAAATCCTGCAGTCAGACTTCTCATTCACACCAGACCCTGGCAGCATGTCACTCCTACACTTTATTTTCTACATTCACGCCTATGAAGTCATGTATTCAGTTCAAGACCTTGTTACTGACTTGCAAGGCTTTAAATAATCAGGTGCCATACTCTCTGAACTCTTCCATGTTTACAATCCCTCCAACAGGCTCTGTGCAGTTGTGGCTGGTCTTTTTCTCACTGTATCGGAGAATAAATCTCAGACTTTTGGTGACTGTACGTCTGTCACTGCTGCTTAATTATGGAATGGCCTTCCTTCGAATCTTCAAGAAAAAAATATTTGTACTCTCTTCATATCTAAACTCAAAAGTCACTATCTTACTAGGGCCTATGTCTCATTGCCCTACTTCTATCCTGTATAAATTTGCTTAATTGTTTTTTTTTACTTTTTATTGTATTTTTTTTATTACGATGTACTACAGTATGTCTTTTTGTTATTACTCTATTTTTGAAAGGCTCTTTATAGATAATACTGTGTTTGTGAAACTTTGTTAAAAATAGTCACACGATAGACAATTTCTCATCTCATTTTCCTCATTTGAAGGATAATTATTGAAATACTTTAATCATCAGAACAAAGAAGATTTTAGGAAGACTAAATAAAATCCAAAATGAATGAATCTAGTCGATCCAGATCTCCACAGCAAAACCATGGAGATCAGGAACACAAATTCTGATTTGAAATGCAAAAATCACATTTTAAAAACTGACAATATGGGAGACATAGTAGATAGGATTAAAGTTGTATAGAACAAATTGTCAAGCAATAATATGGATTCTGATGCTTGATCACATTGTTGGATCATCAAGCTACAAGTAACTGGAAATGCTGTCTGAATGATCTCACCTTATTGGTATCATTTTTAACCTTCTTTTTTCACTTGTGCACTGTTTGCACTTTGGAGCAACTAGTATATTGCTCCCAAATAATTATACTAATATTATTATACATTTATATACAGTTTATATAAGACAATTACATTTTGCTTAACATATAAGTGTATTTACTTTAACAGACTCACAAAAAGCCCAATTCTGGAGCATCACTTTCACTTACACTTACAGCAGACAATGCACAATGCACTGCTGTTGCAAAATTACTTATTTAGCAGAATAAGAAGCATCACAGTTTCACTGCACTGGTGACAGTCTCTCAGCCTGACCATTAAGATTCAGGTGGAAGTGCTGTCAGTTCCTGTAAGAGCACACATTCTCAATGATACCTGACTCCTGTATAAAGCTTTCCGAGCAAGAAATAAAATTGGAGGAAAAGGTAAAAACACATTTCATTAATCAAAATGAAATCTACCTTCAAAACAATACAGCACACCACTTAATTATAAACTGGCTCCATTAGTCTGTTTTATTACTTCCTACTGAATGTGTCAAAGCAACAAACTGAATAACAGAAATCTGACTAAGCCAGATAACTGGATACTGATGATCAGCTCTAAGTCATTATCATTCCCAAAGGGATGAATACACTCACACTCATACAGATTTCAATCCTATTTCTGTGGTAACTTTCTCTAGACTCTCCTCCTGTTTTATTTACTGTTTCAAACTCAAATGAAATTCCATACTGGGAGAAAGTAGACCCTAAACAAATATTTTGGGCATAATATTTTAAAAAGGATGTCATGTAAATTGTTTTAACAAGTCTTTTTAATTTTTTGGGTGTCCCAAAAAATTGTCAGCTACAGTACTGCCTATCTTAGGCGTTACTATCTTAATGGAGACATTTTCACAGATTTAGTCAGTTTTAAGTACAGTAAATAGACACTGTGATGCCTATCCCAAGAATATTTGCTGCACTCTGTCATGTGATGAAAACGTGTCTATAAAGTCATAAGAGTTTGCAGCAATGTCCTCTTTGACACTTTACCTGGAGATTACCTGCACCAGAGATGCTTGAAACCAGCCCCCCTTCCTGTGAAAGACATTTGACAGTCAGACCAAGAAAACTATGGGTAACTATGATGAAATCAGGTCTGCTTTACTGCTGCTGGGTGAAAGAACTTTTAATTTAGTGAGCTATTTTGTTAGTTTTTTGTTACAGTATATTTTATTGCACCTTCATGAGATTTGATAATACCATCTTGGTGCTCTGAGTGTTAATTTCTTACCCTTTGAAAACTGTATTTTATTATTTCATTTAAACATGAATGCAGGGCTTGTTTTTAGAAAGATTATTTGGTTTAATGTTTTTAAAATATCTAAATTACTATTGTTAGAAGGAAATAACTGCTCATGTCCCCTTGACTGGACCAGGTGTGGAAATGCTGTTGCAACTCTGAACAGGGCACTTTACCAAGATTGCTCCAGTTTACATCACTTTGGATAAACATGTCAGCCAAATCAAATCATATGAAATAATTGCTCATTTATTTTTGCATATACAGTACTGACTGTGAGACTGTTTTGTCATTAAATACGGATTTAATATATTTTCAGGTGTAACATATGTTGTTCATTTCATAGTATAACTTGTTATTAATCATTGCTGTCTCAATATATAATTAAATAACCTAGATAATTAATTACAAAGGTTTCTGGGAATCAACTTCCCCAGTGGTGGAGTCCTACTTAAATTTCCTCATTTTAAGTTTCTTTTATATAAAGAACAGACATACACTTCAGTACACTTCAAGCCAGAAAAAAATTCCCATTTTAACATTGGAGTCTAAAATTCAAGTAATTATTCTTTCATTCAGATAACATTTGCCTGGCTTTCATTCATATTGACAATTCCCCAATGAAGACAGGAGAACCCAGGTGGTTCTTAATAATAGATACCTTTAGCTCTTCTGCTTATTAAATAGATGTCAGCGTAGATTGTAATGTAATGTGAGTGTAGATTGTTAATTTCAGCCATTGTATTAGGTCAAATGTTCCATGTTATTCAGGATGTCTCAGAATGTTCACTTTTTTAGATAAGATTTACCTACTGTAGGTCCTGCTAGACTGTTTCCCTGAAAACACTGATTTGTGGATTATTGCAAAACTAATGAATGGGTTGACTTAAATCAGGCAAGGTTAACTGTGGTTGTTGAGCTACAGCTATTTTGCTTTGGGATTTTCAATTCGAATCATCTTTACATTGAACAATTCAGCTACTTTCTGTAAGTGGTCAAAGCAAAGTGTTGATGATTTAAGGGTGATTAATAAATTCTCTTGTTGCTCTCTGGGACCACGGATGTTCTGACTTTGTACTAATATATTATCAATTTGTCTAGATTGATGACAAATCAACATGTTTGCTATAATTACTAATATATTATTAACATAATTTTATTTTGGCAAACAACCCAAAGACTGGGAAGGTCAACACACCCAGGCAAATACACTTCTTTCATTCTATGGTATTAATTTGACCCTTTTCAGGATGTAGTGATCACTTAAAACGATAGCAGGCCCTTGCCTCTTGTTTCAAGGGAATTGGTCATTTCTACAGTACCTCTTTGGTTTAAGTATTGACTACAGTAAATACAGTAAACCGAAATGTCTGAAAGGTCATGATAACAGGGCAGAAACTGGAATGTTTCAAAAACATACAAACTTTCCTTATATTAATAGATGAATGAGTAATTATTAGGTGAGTGTTCTTAAAGAATTAGATTTGAGTTTTAGTCTAAAGTGCCCATATGGTTCCAATCAACTTGCAAAGATTGTGACATTTCATTACACTGCCAATGGGTAGTTCTCATTCCTTACAAAATTATACCATAAACAAATATTTGTTTAGTGCAGTTTGCCCACAGGAGATTTATATGTGTTGCACAACAAAAAACTCAACAGATGTCTTCACTTAAATTGCAAAAAGATGTCAAAGTATGCACTCACAGGAGGTGTGAATGGAGAAAGCGAAAGCATGTAATTTTATGCATAAAGTTCTTAAATATTGTGTTTATTAGATTGGTATGGATCTAATTCAAAGAGAGACTACTGTCTAGATTCAGGATTTGCGGGTTGTGGAGACATACTGTAGCGTTTGGATATTAGGCTGTGTCAGGATCCATGCGCTCTGCATAAACTATGCATTTTAATTTGATCTAAAAAGCTCATTAACTTTCATCTATATCAAGTCTGTAGACATGACTGACTGAATGTCCACGATGGGGAATGAGGAAAACTCCATACTTGATTACCGTCTCCTATTGATTAGCTGCCGAGCCACTGCTTTTACACCATGAACTAAGTGCTTTTACTTTGTCTTCTTTAGTGGAAAAACTCCTGGAGGCCTTGATTTGCCTCATATTGTACTTTCCAGGACCGTAGAGGCAGTGAGTCCCAGTCCCCACAACGGAAGTGAAGGCCACAACCAGAGCTGATATTTTCTGAAGCAAAGATAGGTTCTGACCTGATCTGATTTACAGTAGGAACACCTTTTGGTTCTGGAGCTAATCCTAAATTCAGCTTTTACCTTGGTCCTGGCCATAGCCCAACTCAAATCAAGAAACACAATGCAGAAATTTGGAATCACTATGAATAAGATTGAGATGTTTTTTTTTTAATTTCTGATTAAACCAATTCCTCTTTCCAATTCTGTAAATGTAAAAAAGTAATTAGAATTGACCTCAACCCTGCTCACAATTTCCTTGAATGTTTGATTGGTGGGATGCAGTTTTACCCAACACATTTGAGCTTTAAAAGCTGCTGTTTACATATTTAACCTTTAAGGAGGTGAGATTTTAAGTGGGTTATTCTATTTTTTGCTCAAAATATCTAAAATGTATTTAAGCCTTTATTTCTATTGTTCTTAATTCACATTAAATAACAATAGTGTTAAATGTCCACTGTATATTATCACTTGTGTATTACTTACTGTACTGTAATTGCAAAACATGCTGCAAACAAGGTCCAGTATACAGTACTGAGTGGTTCAATGTGATTAGGGATAAGAATTGCACTACCCTCAGAATAATGGATTGCTATACTGTATACATACTGTATATATTGGTCAGGTGAAAATAAAAAATAATAAAACTGCAATTAGAGTTGCTAGGTGATGCAGAAGAAAGTGGTGTTAAGAGACATTCCAAAGACCTTGGAGATTGCACTGGCAATAGGTTTTTTGATTAACTGGAAAATCCTTTCAGGTCCTCCCTATGGCATCTGAAAGTGGATAATTAAATACTTCATCTGAAGAACATCTGCTTTGATTTTATACTGATTAACCGGTGTTAGGACATTAAGGCCTGGATTAGGTCAAGTCTTTGACCCACATGCCTCAGTTGTCATGTCATGGTAACTTTTCTGGTTCTCAGAGGCTTCTGCCCAAAGGAACACCATACCCAAGCACCCAGAATACAATTTGCAATTAACAAATACTGTAGGATGAAGTTTTAATTTAAATCTGGGTTCAAGGAGGTCATGACCTTTTCATGTAAATATTTGTTCAAAATTAAAGGTGAGGACCTTTTTTTTTCAAATAGTCAGTGAACAATGAATTATGTTCTAAGTATGCCTGTAAGACTTAAGCCCAGATTAAATAAAAGATACATTACCAATCGAAGAGTTCACTGTGCCTTTCTATTGGGTAAGGGATCTTCAGCAAATAAAAGTCCATTAAGCACCTGGCTTGTATTTTGATTTGGGCTGATGTCTTAAAGATTTCATTCAGCCCTTGCTGAAGGTTACAAAGTAATATAGGTAAGTAGAAACAGTGCTAATTTATAAAGCAATACAAGCATTTCTTTTCTTCATCAGACAAAATTAAATAATACACTTGCCAAGGTTTTGCACTTGCTCAGAATTCTGAAACGCTGAGATGAAATTTTAAGTTATTGTCACAATCCTTAGGTGTACAGTACTTCTCTTGTAAAGTATTCTTGGTAGAATAAGAATTATTGTAATTATTATTATTAAATTAAAATTTGACACAAAGTCTTACAAAATAGCATGATCAGCAGGTCTAAATGGTAATGCTATGTTTCCAGGTTATCACAGGAATAAAATTAGTGTATTTTCCACTGAGCAATATAATGTGGATGTTCATGACATGAAAAGGATGTATTTATAATATTATACATGGCCCTAACCAGGACCTACCCCTGGAACCCTGGAGCCCTAACCAGGAACTCTGGATAAAACCAATAAGTATATTAAGAGAGTTACACTTAATTTGAATAGCTTTGTACAAATGTGTCAAGTGCAGGAAATTACAAGCATAGGCAACAGGTTTCATTTGAATCAAAACTCCTATGATGGCAAATAAACCATATCAATTACCTAATGTTCAAAAGAAGTATTGGTCCTTTATTATCTCCATGACAATGCAAGAACAAATGCATGTTCAAATTAAAATAGTGCTTGTTTTTACTCTTTTAACCACGAATATCAATTATTCTCTCTATAATAATCTTAGTTCCAGTAATGACCCCCTACCTGTTATTTTTACTGCCTGCTGAATTTTATAGACTATCTTAGTAATACCAGTTCTATAGAAATATTTAAGATTGTAAACCATGTTATTTGCTATCATTATCATGCTTTTGCTTACAAGATGCATGGTGTTTTGGTTTGAGACTAAATGAACTCCACAGGATTGTAAATCGATAAGCTCACTGTGGAAACTTTGCCTTGCTTGATACAAGGTCCTGTTACAATACTGCCATCTTCTGATGGCTTCTCCACGTCAGAAGCTGTGGGATGATCCAGGGTCCCATGAAACAGAAGATATTCCCTCTGGTGAAAAAATGAATAGCGAACACAAGACAATTAATTTAGGCATCTGGACATCTTACACTTCAGAAAAGAGAACATTTTGTGATAAAAGGAAGATAAATGGGAAGGTATTTTCCCATATCTGTATAATGTGTGCTGGAGAGATGTGAGCAGAAATTCAAAATTTTTAAAAATCAACCATAAATTCTTTGCATCATTCATTGGTTTTCAATGCACAATGACAAATTTTAGATAATGTTAAAATTTCCAGCCCTCTCCCTGTCTTATGAAACGATGCGTGCACATGTGCAATCTGTCTTGTGTGCCTCTGCACCACCATGACAGAAACAAATGATTGCTGATGTCTGATAAAAAAAAGAATAAAATGAAAACAGTATTCATGATGATTTGAGAGATTTAAATAATGCTACAATCCTAAAAGTAACATACATTAAACATATTATACTGCAGTAGTAGTTCTTTAAAAAATAAAAAACGACATAAGAGTGCAATTAATAAGAAGCATGTAATTTCAAATCCCTTAAAAGCACCACAACAGAAATAATCAAAAGCTGGCTTTATTAGAGTTAACTGGAAATGGATTTGTTAAATCCCCAAATCCTTTATGGAAGTAATGTTATAGAAACTAAGACATCCTCTCTAAAAGTCATGTTAGACATCTTTAGAAAAATCCTACTATTGCCACAGTAACAACACCTTTTAGACACTAAATAAAATTTCCTGAAAAGGGCAGACATTGAAGGTTGAACTCTAAATCAGCCAGGATTCGTGGTTAAAACATAGAAAACAGACACTGGTGTTCTAATTAGAGGAGTTACCCTATATCAGTGTAAGGCCGGCAGAGCGGAACCTCATGGAGTGCTATTGAGCCCAAGCTCCTTATTATATAATATTTATATTTAGCAAACTTGTCAAATTTCCAGATGGCATTGAATTGGGGGAGGGGAAGGGTGCAGCCTGCCTTCAGTCAGCAGCAAAGAAACTTCAAAAGGTCTGAACTATAAAATATAATAATATAATTAGAAGTAATACAAAAACATACAATTGTATATAGTATGTGCAAGCAGCAGAACATACTGTATTTTATGGCACGTTGATTCAAACACATCAATGTGTCTGTCTCGACGAGGGTTGTCAAACCCTACTTCTGTGGTCCTGGAAGGTACAAACATACAGTTTTCCAACCTGAGTGTTCAATGAAATGATTAGTTGCTATATAGTAGTTAAATACATGGATCATGATTTTAGCTTGTTTTCTTCAGTTCACCTCTAACACATAATTGTATACAATACATTTTCTCTTCTTGTACTGTACGTATCAATAACAATGTGCTGGTTTATGTCACACGAATCTTTATAAACCTGGCTATTTTTGTCTCTGAGTTTTACCCTTAAGGATCCTGAATGGTGTCTGTATATTACTAGCCAAAAATCTGTAGCTATATCATGACACCTGTTCTTTGCAGAACTGGATAGCGGTCAGTTGTTTATTTCTGGTGTTTCCATCTGGACATCTTTCAGAGGTTAAGATTCTGAGAAATGTTCTAAAAGGTCTTTCCCATTTTAAGTAACGTCCTTCCGGGTATAAAGGAAGGTGTAAGGGATTAACAGTTTCCTTTTTGTGCTCTTTCAAAGACACTCTTCCGGTGTGTACAGACTTAATCTGAGGTCACTTAGTATTAGTTTCTGACCTCACTGGGTCTCAGCAATAATGCCAGTTTGATCATTGAGGATAATAACTCTATAGAAGTTGTTATGGGACAAGAAGAAAACATTTTCAAAACTGTCGGTCAGTAAGCTTCAGTACCTTGTATTTTTGCTTAAGGTTAAGATTGTATCAAGGCATTCTTTCATTATACCAAACCAGCACTGGTATCATAACTGAAAACAATAAAAATCCATATTGTTTAAACATTAGCTTTCCTTCTTGAATTATTATGGTTAAGACTCCCCACTTCTTTGAGAAGTTACTTTTATTGTTTTTATTTTCATTTATTTGCAAAGCTTGAGAAAACTTCACAGCCGTCTCTGGAAAAAAAGAAAGGATTCGTAAGCCTACTTTATTATTAATCAGACACTCAACGTACCCTCAGTAACAAACAGGTTTTCCACTGTGTAATAGCCAGAAGCCTTTGGCAACCAACAACATAACATTGACTGTTTTTATGATTTGCAACTGGTAAGTGGGTGAAAGGCTTTATGGAATCCAGGCCACAGAATGACAAAAGTACTAAAATAGTATTTCTAAAGAGCAGTGGGTATGCTTTATAAACAAAACAAACACAAAACAACCAAGTCAATACTGTCGTCTTTATTTCCTTTATAGTTTCTCTTGGTGATTTTTATTTAGTTTTGCAGCTGTGCAAACTTTCCCTTCGGCTTGTGGTGTATTTGCTTATCTGTCCACTGGATGGCAGGCTTTCTCTTGAGTTTGTATTTACTTAGCTGTCAGAAATGAAACGAGAGAAATTCTTTCCAACACGTAGCATGAATTCCCACGGGAGTAAAGTATAAATTACTTGAATCAGCTGAAACAATTGACCAAAACGTGACTCATCGAATAAAACCAGACACGCCGGGTATTATTTCTGTAAATATACATTCATTGGAAAACACTAGATTAGTGTAATCTTATGGAAGTCTTGACTCTGGAACATAGCTGTTTCCAGTTTGGTATCTTAGAAATACGGTTTCATATACGAAGTTTTTATTTGAACAACCCTAGAACATTTTCTCATTTAAAAAAATAATGATCTTAGCCTTGTTGCTAAATTGCACAATATGTCTTTGAGGAGAAAGTTAGTAGGCTGTAAATGTTTTGGACTCATCCCATTTTGAGACACTAATAACCCTAATTACTTCAAATAATTAATGTGATCTATCTCCATGATTACCAGGCTAGCACCAAACAGATTAGGTGTAATTTCCTAGGTCTGATTAATATATGCTACTAGTTTTCTCATTCTGTGAATCAGATCTGGCCTAGCTTGCCACTGTATCTTCAACAAGATTTCTGACTTGCCTGTCATTATTTTTTATTCTCTCACATGAATTCTTCCCCACATGTTAATGGAACTGCAAGCCAATGGCATTCATTTGCTGGAGTAATGTATTATTTTAGTACTGACATGTACTGTAAAGCCAGTTAGAAGGTACACAGTAAATCAACTGGAGAAACAGCAGGAAATTATTTCCCCTAGTTCTGCATTGTCATCAACCTCAGCATTTAAAAACAAGCACACCAACACACAGCAACTCTGACGGCTTGCTTAGCTTATGCCTTCTTTCGATTTTAAACATTTGCATCCGTTTTCTCCCATTTATACACCAGTGTTTATACAATCAAAAATATACAAATCAACTACCTCATTTTGGGTGTTTTTTCTAAAAATGTTTTTCTTTTGTCAGGATCACAGTGCCACACCTCTGTATGGGCCCACCTTTGCCACAGTCTTTTCTTCAGGAAAGTGGCTCATGTACAGAAGTACTGGGAAGTGCTGGGGTTGGCGATCATTGAACACGCTGAAAGCCCTGGTCCTGGTGAGAAAAGGCCATCTTTTTCAGGTTCTGGGGCATCTGCACCGATAACCTCCTTGTGGATTCAGAGTAATGTGATGAGGAAAGTCCTATACTCACTCCCTGGCATTGATGAGGTACAGCGCTGCACCACTAATCCATTGCCTCTCACTGGATTAACTTCATCAACCTCTACAGAGTGTTTTATAGACTATGTAGAGTTGACACTTAAAATAAGAGCTACGGCTGGCATCTCTAGGAGGGAATTGGGCAGCTATATCACTACGCCGTGGTGGTACAGTATGTGGCTTCTGCAGGCTTGGCATTCATCCCCTAATCTGAGTAGTACAGTAGTCTAACATAATGGTAAATGGTGCTCTAAGACATGTTACCTGGCACGATCCAAAGCCTTTGATGTCTTTGAATGCTTCTGGCAGACTGGACAATCTACACCCTCAACATCGGCACTGGGCTGTGATATTAGACTCATCCCCTCAGCTGTATTGCTCTCTTTTGGTGCGCTTTATGAGGTGAAGCTGTGCCATTGCTGTGAACAGCTGTAGGAGAGACATGATGTAGGGGGTGAGTCCACCACAGATTCTGTTGAAGAATCATTGGGAATCAACATCTAAGAGATGACACAACAGTGTCTCAACCTGACTTAGGGACCGAGGTCACCCCTTATATAGGGGGATTTCATTCCATGGACCAGATTAGCCCTTGGGTGGTCTTGTAGAGTTCATTGCCACAGGAGAAGGACCTTACACATACTGTAGGTATGCGAGTTGCAGAATGTTGGTGATCCAGGCTGTGCATGCCGTGCCAGGTACTGGCCATAAACACATGGCATTGATACCTCTAGATTCGATACTCATCCTGTGCCAGGGTCTGGCACAGGACACAGACACTTCACCTGCAAATAACAGAATCGTGGTGAAAATATTGTGAGTGTTTTTCTTGTGTTTCTGTCCTGTAGTGCCCCCTGTGGTGTTTAGCCTGCTAAGTAAAAGAACCCAAAACCCACCAGCATTTTCACTCAAGTAACCTCAATGTTTACATTTTATAGGCAACACAATTAGCTGGTGTAATGCTTTGCAGATCGTATACAGTTGTTGAAATAATATATGATAACTTTAAGCACTCAAATACAAGATAAAACAGCAAGAATGCTTCTGACTTGTAACTTCCATCACCTTGAAAAGAGTCAACACACACAATAAAAGTACAGATCGTAGTTCTTTAGAGAAGTCCACTTCAATGGGCTTTAGTTATAATAAACGAATATTTCCGCGAAATGTTTAACATGGGGTGACAAATTTTAAAAAATAAACATTCAGCGTTTGGTAAAACCAATGGAATTGTTTCGGCTCCCTCACTTGTGGAATGTTTACCTCAAGGGTGATTTGCAAACTTGCTCCTCCTCTTTAATTACCAGACTACAAGGAAGAGGAAAGCGGATTTTTTTTCTTACAAGAACACGTTTTCGATTTTATGACGTGTTGAAAGAATTGTATTCCTATGATATGCAATTGTTTCTAAGAACACAAAACTGTATCAAGTCACTTTTAACCACGCTTTGAGAGAAAAAGGTAGGAAAAGTTGTTTTGCTGATTTATTGTAATTATCATCTGTAGGCTAAAAAGCGTGTGGGAAGCTCGGTCCTAGTATTCCATTGGTTTCTTTCAATTTCGTATGCTATCTGGATAAACTAGGCTCCGTGGCGTTTGTTTCGGTGTTTTACACAGGCGTCAACGTGAAAGGAGACATGCAAAACATGTCTTCCCAAGTATGAGAAGTGCATTATGTACGCTCTTTCTACAGTATTTTGAAAGTGCAGAATCTAGGTGTGTATTGTGTTCGTGTTTAAAACAGTTAATGATTTTTGTGTCCTGGCGGATACTTTTGCCAAAGTTAGGTACTGTATGTACTGCATTAGGCTAGTTTTCATTCTACATTCACAGTGTTCCTTTCCCTTTCCCCTTTTGTGGAATAATCCGAATATTGTTGACTCGTGGATATTTTCTCCTTTCTCGGCCATTAAACTCTGGCTATAAAAAGTATCCTTCTCACCTGTACCTTTCTAGAACTATCGCTGAGTTGTGTTGAAAATTATCTTAGTCTTCATACTGTAGTTGAATCTCTGCTGCAAATTCACTACCGGACTGAGGTACAATACTGTACCATATGGAGGCAGGTGTATTTGCTTTGAAATCATGTGAACGACTTCTCTTGTACACAGAGGGCATACAAACCATTGCGTGACTTTCCATTTTGTGCACCTTAACTAATTTAGATTTGCCATAACAAATTAAGTACTTATGTAAGAAAAAATATTTTAGTTTTTTATATTTCTTTTTTGTTGAGATTTCACTTCGCGAGGCAACGAAATGGGACATCATTAGAGTGAATACTTTTTCCAAAGGACTGTATACAGTGTAGCTTCCATTACATAGTACATTACATAGTCATCATAGTCTGAATTCCGGTGCTGATAGTTCGTCAACAGAACAGAATAACAGGGGTATCGCACTTAAAACAGCCAGTAACTGTAGAAAACACAAGCATAAGAACATTAGGAAGCACAGCATATTTGTGTAGACAAATGCTGCTCGTGTTATTCAGTGGCACTACAGAAAGAAAATCTGTGTATTATTTTAATAAATATTAGCTCAGTGCACGTTTTGTGGATTATTGAGTGACCTTATCCATCAGAGACCTCTCCAGGAATCACTCAATGTAAGTCAGTGTAGCACTCATCATTCTCTAATGAGTATTGTATGGTGTTTGTCTCTTAAGAAAATCAAAATTGAATTTAATACTATATTTTACTTTGATTTCAGATACAGATGCAATAAAGCAAGAGTGTTCTTACAATATCAGTAATTCACGGGTTATTAAATAGATTTTTCTAACAAATCTCTACATTTCATAGATGATACACAAAAATTCTCTAACAAGGAAAGGCTGTGAGACATTAAGTAGATATTTTATCTTTAAACATATGCGTTGTGTGCTGAATCTTATCATCGTTAGTCTATTTTGCCATTCATGTTAAGCAGCATACCTCATTCTGTTTTTGTAGCTGCTCGACAGAGTCCAGACTGGAGTTTGGCACAGCCTGTCATCAGGCTGAACGTTATCTCAAAAGAGCAGAAAATGTTACATTAAAGGAAGATCAACTTCCTTTGGTTGTGCTGTAAATTTGTAAATCTGCAGAAGTTCCCCGTGAGCCGTTTGAATATTGAACAAAGTGGTAAGCCCCCCATCTGTAGAGTGAGTGCTCAGAGTTAATAAAATGCTTATACAAACAATATTCTTTTATGTTTTTCAGGCCTACAAATACCACCAGCAAGCTAAGAGTGTGTTAACAATTGATTTGAAATAGCTAAGTACCTCCACAAATGTTTCATCAATTGTCCAGGAATTAATTGTCCTAGTAATAGCTTGATCTGGTCTTTTTGTGTGACCTTTAATGGATATAGTTAAGGAGATGGATATTCACAGTATCTAGTAATAAATAGAAGGTCATAGCTGATGATGGGGAGGGATAATGAGAGACAAGCCAGTCTCACCCAGCTGTTTTAAAATCACAAACATTACAGACTTTCGCTATAGTTTACTCTTGCACACTCTTGCGTATTTGTTGCATTCTATATGTGGACCATGTTCTAAACAACAGGCAAGAAAGCAAAACAAGAATGAGAGAAAATATGGTACTTGTCTCACATTCGCCTCATGCATTATTCGTCTATATAGGGCCATGCTCTTCAGAATTTCAATCCCCACTTCTTCTTCCTTTCGTCCTTTCATTTAATCTAGAATCATTCTTCTGCTTCTGTTCCCTGGCATCCAACCCAATCCCGGGTTCCTCCCTCTTGGCCACTGATACTCGAGGTGCCACCTCCTTGACCACAGATGTGTGTGGCTCGGTCAGCAGGTGTCCTAAAGTTTACACTATTTCCAGTGTCCAATTCAGCCTCGAGTTTCTTCCTCTTGGCCCCTGCTGCTCCTGATACCAGCTCCTCAGCCCTGGGCTTGTTTGGTTTCCTACCTCTGGTGCAGGTAGCAGGCATCCCACATCTATTAATGTCTGCCTTCTTCTTTAACGTAATGACCATACTCCATGTCCCTTCTGCCTGTTTCTCTATTGGTGGTGTTGGGGTTCACTCTTTATTCGGGGGTTTGAGCAGTCCTGGGTACTTTGCTCTCAGCTCTTGCTGCAATCTGATTGATTCCATGCGTGTCTGGCGTCCTGCCTCTCAGTCAGCATACTGTACATCCTAAAGCGTTTAATGTGTACACTACAATAACAACAAAAAGTAGACATTTCTATACTGTGCCTGGTTATTCCTTCCTTCCATTTCTCTTTCTACATTGGTGGTTTTGGGGTTCACCTGTTCCTTTTTGGGTGTTTTGCAGGAAGAGATACTGTAACTGTGGTTTATATCCTGTTTTATTTATACTGATTTAGAATAGGGTGATGGAGTCCCATCAAATTCTAAAGCATCTTAATTTACAGGAAGTTATATTATAACTCTATGTTACATCCTGTTTTATTTAGGATGCAGATTTATCTCTTGTTGGCCTCTTGGCCATTATATATGATTTGTTATGCTAGGTAACAGTCTAGGTTTTTCTGTTTGGTCAGAAAATAGGCCTGTGTTATAAGTGTGTGCTATTGTAGTTGTTAAATGATTTTGTTTATCCCAGTGTGCCTCTGGGATTAGTCTTTTGCCATAGCTGTGCCAGAGAACAAAGACAAGACCTCAAGTACCACTTAAGTATACCAAATGCTTGGGTATATCCTTGGCATATCTTTACAGTCTGGGACATATCATTTTCATTTTGCTTATTAATTATTTGGCTTACATTTGTATAACCCATTTGTAATATTATTATATATATAAACACTCAATAAATATTTACAAAACATCAAATTCTTGGATGTCATTATTCCTTGTGAAACTGAAGCTCTTGACTGAAGTTTGAAAGGTTTGCTCTATATACAGTAGATATCAATCTTGCACACACCTCTCTGGTATTATCATTGGATTCCTCCTGCCTCCACCCTATCTCCACCTTTGCAACTAGCCCTTGATTAACTCCTCATTCTGAATAGGCCTCATCCTTTGGCCAGGAGGCTACCTCTTAACCAAGTTAGTTGAGCCAAAACCTCTTATAATTAAATGTTCTTTCCACATTCGCAACGCATCTGGTTCTTGGATGTCACTGTTCCTCATGAGCTAATTATTGCCTTTCCATCTGTACAAGTTGGCCAAGAAGTCTTGTGTTCACCTTGCAGTGTTACATGTGGAATATGAACCTATGCAAGACCAAGAAATCGGGGACAATGATTATTATTATTATGTTGAGGGCAATCTTATTATACAAGATACAGATGAAACGCATCCTGCCAGCCAAATCAACTTGATATTGTTGTCGTTCTTATTCATTCAGTTGAGCACAATTTTATATTATATTTTTATTTCTGATAATGTAGTTAACAACACATAATACTGTTTGAAGATTTAGATACAAGCAGATTACTTTTGAGACATACATACAACAATAAAATATATTTAAAAATCTGATAGCACTTCACAGGTTTCTCTTTATTAGGATGTAGAGATTTCCCAATACTGTAGCTGTTGATTAAGGGAAGTAGGAGGTATACAAAGGAATTCATGCACTAGTTCCATTAAAAAAAAAACATTTCTGCATCATCGTGGTGAACCAAAGATCACATTTCACATAGCTGACATACTGAGCATCAGCACCGCTCAGAAAGTTCTCACTACAACGTACTGGAAGGTTGATTCCTTGACTTCCTCTGCATTGCCAGATGTTCCATTTCACTTTTCTTAATATATTTTGCAAAGCAAATGAAATCCCAGAAGGAGCTTTTCGTGTGAAAGGAGCACATTTATATTTGTTAGATCTCAAATGTTAATTTGATGTAGTGACTATTTTCAGTGTCGACGAGCAGAAAGAGAAGGCCTCTGCTGACCTCCGCAGTGACAGAATGATGGTTACTGGGGCAGACCTGGAGAAGATGGCTGAAATAGGTAAGGTACCCCCTGGTGTCCATTCTCGGCAGGAAGTGTGCAATCAGTGCTTCTCCATTGGTGCAGCTCCTGCTCACATAGTTGGTATTAGGCATGGGACATGTGGCAGGGGGGCATAGTAAATTGAATAAAATAAATTCTTTCTGAGCTACAGACTTTATCATCACTTAGACTGATGAAGCAGAAAAGCAGTGTAGACAGAGCATGCTACCTCCTACAGTACTTCACGTGGTTTGGAAAGTCTGGTCCAGAGGGAGGAGAATCAGCTAACTGGTCCATGAGCACCCCTTACACAAGCAGCCTGTTTTTCCTTACAGCAGTGTTTTCCAGTCCTTGTCCTTATCATTGTTTTTTCTTGTTTTCATTCCAACTTTGTTCTTAACTACATTTCTTGAGCTCTACATTGATCCAGTTGATTGATTTTTACTGCTTTCTGGTGTACATTCAAAGCTTAGTCTCACAAATAATCTCCTTCATGTGCAGAGTTTCCAGGAAATATGATGTGCAGAATTCTGTTTCAACTTGGGTGTAAAACTTGGAACTTTTAATCCCCTATAGATTTATAAAAACTGTTATTGTTTATTCAATTAATGTTATGTAGACACAGGTGTGATTGACACTTTCAAACAGCCTTATAAGAAATGCCATTAGTACTGCAAGTGTTCATTGGTTAAATCCCACAAGGTCACTGAAACATTCAACCTGTGAGAAGAGAGCTGACAAAGCATCTGGTCGGATGAGCCAAATTATCAAAACCACATGCTTTCTTAATTCTTCTGTTGGAATGAAAACTGGTTCATTCTGGTTCTGAGATCTCACGAGATCAGGCTAGAATGTGGTAATTCTCTGAACAGAGATCAAGATAAAAAGATAAAACGTTGGCAGGGATTTACGAGTAGGGATGCTGAAGCAACCTAACTTTTCTGAATTAAAGAATTCCTCATCTGCTTTTGCTTTATTTTAATTTTATTTCCAATACACGACACCGTGTCCGAAGCTGACTCAACAGAAGCTGTGGTAAGCACTCTCAAAGAAGGGACCCAAGAACAGCCCAGTTCTTGACTTGGAAGAAGGCTTTCTTTCCACTGGGTTTTAACTTCGAGATTTAATTCAATATTTCAATACTTTATTGCCATGTCAACAAAGTTGACTGGAATTTGTCCCAGTGCAGCCCAGATAAAAACAACACAGACAAGATACCAGCATTCCTATGCTGACTCTAAAAGGAATGTTGGTGGCACACAAAAAGTGCACCACTGAACTAGTTCAGCTCTTTGGAGGAATAATTGGCTTTCATTTCCTCTTCTTTTTTTAAAAATTGAGAGCATAGAGATCAGAAAAGCCAGGAATAAAAGAGCATGAGATTCAGGAAGAGCCAAACACTCGGCCAAAATCATTTAGTCTGTGAGAGACTAATACTCTGTTTCCAGATATAGTCTTACCTGAAAGGTGTAGGTCTGTGGAAAATGGTGTGGTTATATCCTCAGGGACAGGGTTGGGCACCATTTTACCAAGATGCCTTTCACAGCTCATACGGAAGTGAGACGCAAGGAACTAATCTTATCTGATAATCACGGAGAGTTGAAAGGTAAAAGCTTCTGTAACAATACATGAATAACTTACCTTCAAAATGTATCCCTTTTTAAATTGTGAATGAGGGGCATGCTGATTTTCTGGTTAGACTGCTCCCAAAATTCCAAAGACTCTGCCAATAGAGGCTTAAAGATGTCTTAAAGTTTTTTTTTTGCTGTTCTGCTTGTTAATTCATTCATTCTTGAAAAATAGTTGGCATCTACGTTTTGCTGCTATTGAATTTTTTACGTTTTAATCTGCAAAAATTAGGTTTACTTCATACTTTGTAAATGAGATTTTCAGCAATTGAGGTGTTATAGACATGTTTCTTTGAAATTTTACACATTATTACTTCTCAGTTATCTTAGGGCGGAGCGGTGGCTCTGGGGCTCAGGATCTGCGCCTGTGACTGGAAGGTTGCCGGTTCAAATCCTGCGGCCGGCAGAGGAATCCAACTCCGTTGGGCCCCTGAGCAAGGCCCTTAACCCCAACTGCTCCAGGGGCGCCGTACAATGGCTGACCCTGCGCTCTGACCCCAGGCTTCTCTCCCTGTCTGTGTGTCTGTGTCTCCATGGAGAAAAGCTGGGGTATTTGAAAAGACGAATTCCTAATGCAAGAAATTGTATAGGGCTAATAAAGAAACATTATTATCATTATCATTATTAGTATATTTGGGGTTCTGTGTTCTTGTATGTTATGACATTCTCCATTCTAAGACAATGTATTAATATGAACATACTTGTCTCTCAGGTGCATTTGCAAAAATGCATGTAGAGTGAACCAGATTAGAGACAGCAAGAGTAAAAGTGTTTGAGTCGGTGATGCAATCTGGTCATTGCAGCAGGCTTCTTTCAGTTCTGCTGAAAGACATACTTTTATAACCACAAATCAATCCAAACCAATTATTGCATTCTGTATAAATTTCCGTCTTGAGAATTGTATTTACTAAAAAGCGAAACGGATCGCACTACTGTAAATTTCTTACCTTGCCTTCCTTGCTGGCTTTATGAGATAAACATCCTAAACACAAAATATGCAACCTTTCCCTTTTGTCATGTAGTTTCATCACAGCAAAAATGGGTTTTGGTATCCTACCCAGGAGTTTGAAGACCAAATGGAGATGATAAATTAGAGTTCCTTAGCTGTTGAATGACCTGTGGCATTTTGAACAGGAATTACTTTCAATTACTGTTTGTAACCTTAGATTGAAGGTACAGTACTATAATTTTTTTTATATTCCTTTGTCCTCCTGAAGTTATTAGGATAGATTGTATTCTTAAATTCTAAATTAATGGAAGGGGAAGTGATTGCATATTAATTTTTTTAATCTACAGTATAAGATCTGTAGGAGACGTGCTGTTGACATGTTTTGTTTGTTTGTGTTCACAATCCGTTTGAACACTAACACTCCTGTGTTTTCCACTTGAAGAAAGTCTGGTCTCACCACATAGACTTAAAGATGGGATTTACATTGGGATACCACCTCCATAATGCCATTATTACTCAAGACTTGTCACTAAGTAGAAAGACAAGATCACAAAGGACATGGCATGTCCATTCTCCTATGTTTCCCAATTATAATCTCATAATTAATTCAATTCGTTATACAGAAAAATCAATTTCATAAAGGTACGGAATGGTTCAAATACTCATCTCGAATCTGGTGTTAAATCTACATAAGGACCTCCCCCCTGGATCTGTCTCTTCTCCTCTTCCCTTGTCTTGCTGGCTGTCCCTTTCTAACCCCTTTGTCTGTTCCTGGACTGTTAGTCACTGGTAATGATTCAGCGAGAACTTAATTAACCTAGGTAAACCAGATGTTTTCTTTTGTCAATGTGTCTCAGACCCAAAACAACTCAAGAACATTTCAGTTCCTTTCTTGCTTTGAAGCTCCAGAGAATTGAAAATGTTGACAGTAGCTAGATGTTTGATTATTGTCCCTAGATTCTTATGGCACCGCAAAAGTTACTTCCAACATCTGTAATGGTAGGGAATGGTTATTTTTGTACTTTTAAATTGTGTTTTTGAAAAAAAATGTTTGGAAATTAAGTAAAGCTTTTCCGATTATACTGTTTTTATTTGAACCTAGATTAAAAGTTTGTTTTGTATATACAAGTGCTGAATTCTCGGCCCCAGAGGGTTCTATCTGTGGGCCTCAGTTACTGAGACAATATAATCATTTCCAATAGGACATATTTAACATTGTCCTTGTCTTATGCTGTTCATTGTATGAAAGATAAGGGGGATTCGAGATACACAACCTATAAATCACTTTGAAACCTGGAAATAAATATTTTTTTTTGTGCAATCAATCAAATTAGAACCAAACAAGAGATTAGGAAGCGCAAATATCAGTGTGCTTGTTGTACCTGAAGGACAGTTTGATACTTAAGGTTTGTAGCCTTTTCTGTCTCTGAAAAATGTGACGTTATAAAAAAATCTCACTGTTGTAAAGTTTCTCTTACTGATTCTCAGGCTGCCAAAATTAATTTTAAAGTAGAATTCTGTTACATTTGTAACACCTTAGATCTGTGAAAAGAACACTAGGTTTGCAATTAAATATCAGCAGTGTTCTTGTGATTCATCCATATTCATTTACCTAAGGTACATTAATATTGATGAATATAAGACATTTTTGCAGGCCCTGTACCCAGCTGGAATTAATTTGAGATTTGTAGCATTTTGACTGACTCCTCACTCCTATAAATAACTTCTCTGACTTCTGGTGATGACTGGTTTTGGATAAGGAAGTGAGTCACTTAAAAAAAGGCATTCTCAGAACAAAATGTTTTATATGTTTTCTGAACTGTTTTATGAGAACAATTGTTGCAAGGAAAAAACAGGTGGCATGTAAAGATAAAGGCTACTGATACTAATAACTGTTTCGTGGAGGCTGATAACAGTGTATTGTTATCAAATCCAAACAGGAATAGGAATAGGCCAACATTCTTTCAGCTTTGGGTCACAGCCCATTTTTCACAAGCTGTGATTTTGGAAACACAAATAACACCACTCTCCAGTTCTTCCAATCAAATCTCACCTATACTTACAATATTAATGTCCCCTCTAAGCTGTGCGTGTGCGCGCACACCCACACAGGTTATGAAATCAGCGCACACAGGAAATTGAATTCCGCACAAAAAATTAAAAAAAAAAATTCTAATAATAAAACAATCGCGGTCTTATGGATCTCTATGCTTCTATGAGAATGAGTATATTAACAAAAAATAATTTCAGGTTTACAATTTTACATACACTCAATTTAGCGCATACGTTTTTGATACTGGAGAAAAAATTGCACAACTTTTTTTGCGCGCACAGGCCATTAAAAATTCGAGGGACCATTGCTGTATGTATGCTGTTTTCTTTTGTAATTCCTTTTCTTAAAGTGTACCTTGTGTTTATAGTGTGCCTTACAGTATGTGCTCATTCCTGACAATTACAAAAATAAATAAATCTGTAATTAGTTATTTAAGGGTCATTAAACCCAAGTTGTGTACTACCTTGAAAAAATAATGAATCACCTACATAAACCCTAGCCATAACCCTAACTCTAAAGTCCACACCTGGTCATCACAGTATCTTCAGTCTCGCCTTAAATCCTTCTTCCAGCTCTAAGCTTTTGTGCTTGTCCTATCCATAGTTCCAAACCTACCCCCAACCCTAGAAGTACTGTAATACTAACCATAACCCTAGAGTCAGCCTTATCTGTATGTGTGACATTATTGTGTCATTTACTTTTGAATACTGATCTGCAGCAAGTCCCAAAATTATATCAAGGTCTGGGATTAGATATTCAGTGAATGTAACCTTTAAACCTTCAGCCTTTTGCAAATCATTGGATAAGCTTATCTTTCATGAATGCTGATGTTATGTCAGCTTGTG
The DNA here is from genome assembly GCF_059453375.1 of Lepisosteus platostomus. Taxonomy (NCBI): domain Eukaryota; kingdom Metazoa; phylum Chordata; class Actinopteri; order Semionotiformes; family Lepisosteidae; genus Lepisosteus; species Lepisosteus platostomus. The sequence goes on from NC_142619.1 coordinate 31,066,480, forward strand.
CTGATCTCCTCTTTCTGTTTCTTCTGTCCACAGAGTTACAGAAAGAAGAGGAAGAGCAAGAGCAACTAGGAGAGAGTCCAGGATCCATATCAGGAGCAGCGTTTGACTACAATCACCCTTATTATGATGTGGCACGACATGGGATTCTGCAAGTCACTGGTACATTAAAGTAAATGGCTGGACAGTAGTCAGTCATTTTAAACAAATGAAAAAATGTGCCAAACTAAGTGTTTTGCAGTAACATCTAACAGTCAGACATGACTTTGTTATTCTACCGTGTAATGATGCCTGACTGAGTTTAATCATACTGCTTGCATTTGCTTGAGTCATAGTTTTACCATCTACTGTACTGCTGTTCAAGCAAAACTGAGCTTTTTTATTTTTATCTCTCAAATAAATGAACAAATGGGCTTAGCAGCCCAGACCCAGTCCACCGGCCATGTGTTTGACACCTCTGATCTGAGCAGTACTCAGTGAGAGACATCTAGGGGTTTCTGTATGTTGTACATCTGGACATTATAGATTTAACTAGATGTTGATCCAGTTTTCTTCACCAGATGATTAGTGTGCTTTTGTCATCGTATCGAAAAAACTCAGCAGCCTCTTAAAAACCTTACAATATATCATGCCTTTTAATAATAATAATAATAATAATAATAATAATAATAATAATAATAATAATAATAATAATATAGAGCTTTTCTGAACACTACTTAAAGCACTTAATGGTTGTAGGGACTCCCCTCCACCAACACCAATGTGTAGCCCCAACAAGAATGATGTGACAGCAGCCATAGTGCACCAGTACACTCACAACACGTCAGCTATCAGTGAGGAGAACAGATTGATGAAGCTGCTCTTATAGATGGGGAGTATTAGGAGGCCGTGATTGGTAAAGGCCAAGGGCAAATTTGGCCAGGATGCCGGGGTAACACTCCTACTCTTTTTGAGAAACGCACTAGGATTTTAATGACCACAGAGAGTCAGGACCTCGGTTTTATGTCTCATCTAAAGAACAGCATCTTTTTAGAGTATAGTGTCCCCGTCACTACACTGGAGCATTAGGACCCACACAGACCGCAGGGTGAGTGCCTCCTACTGGCCTCACTAACACCTCTTCCAGCAGCAACCTTACCTTGCTTCCCTTAGCTTTTGTGTGCTGGCAGTTTGCCTGCTTGAGAAATTCAAAAATGAGCCCCGTTGTTTGGGTTAGTGAAGCGACGCAGTTCATTTCAGATTCTTTATTCCACCCAGAGTGGAAGAGATCAAGCAGCAGCCTGACTTGTTTCTTGGTTGAACGTGTGTTCTCTCCAGGGGATGACAATTACGGCAGGAAGCTGATTATCTTCAGCAGCTGCTGCATGCCTCCTTCCCACCAGCTCAATCACCAGAGACTCCTTGAGTAAGTAGGCTTTTTTTTTTACCTGGAAGACTATTTTGTTGTTTTTGAAGAGTAAAAAATGAGTTCAAAATGTGTTCAAAAATGCTAAAGGGGTTCATGTGTGTTACCTGAATGTGTATGGCCAATGGTCACGTGAAAAGACTTTAATGTCTTCCAGAAAAGTTAGGGTGTACTAGATTAACAATATGTACACAGGATTTACAGTACAAACTAAAAAAAAATTTTTCAGGTGCCATATAGTGAGATATAAATGATCACAGTACTATCAAAATCAAAGTGATGTAGTCATTCCAAACTAAACTGTGTATGTGAACTCGGTAAGCTGCAGGAAGACCATATGATGGCTCATTATTTTATTATTATGTTTTAAAAATACAGCTCTGAGAACTCTGAAACTAAAAACTAGTCTGGTAGTCTAATGAGAGTTTTGGAGTACTCTCAGGTTCAGTTTGTTGAAGACTTGAACTAACTCGGTTCATAACATTACAACATTTCATTCATCCAAGGTGAAGATGGTCAAACGTTTACCCTGCCAGGTTTAACCCTTTCTGCTCTCCCAGTGTTGGAGTCTCCTTCTCATGTCTTACAGTAATGGTAGATCCTGACTCATTACTGTTTTTACATCATCATACTGGTCAAACGCCGCCTTTTATCTATACAGGAGCATACTGCCCCTCCTTTTCATGTTCAGTAGATAAGAGAGAATAAATGGTTCAAGGAGTGGAAGATGAAATAGTGTGATCGCTGTTTCTGGCCACCAACAGATTTTTTCAGCCACATTTTTGTATCCATTCATCCAATTAACTGGTATCAAGCTTTCTGTAAATTGTGACTTTGACTTTCCAATATGTGTCTGTCCTACATCCCTTTTCTTTATAATTGTTTTTAAGTGTCCTCCTTTTAAATTCTACACATTCTGTGCATCTGGGTTTATGTTCATTTCTGGTAAATTAACAAAGCAAAATTATACAAAATACAATAACGTTCCATGTAGTGAAATGTTTATTTAGTCATTTATCTTTTTCAATGCAGACATTTTAAAACAGCCAAAGTAAAAGAACTATGTGTGCCTTGCACTTATGTTTAAGTCTGATTTTACTCAGGGTTTGCTTCATAGCTATCTTGTGTTAAAGTGTATGTTTTCTTTGCTCTCTTCAAAGATACTTAAAATACACACTGGATCAGTATGTGGAGAGCGATTACACCATTGTCTACTTTCACTACGGACTCAGGAGCCGCAATAAACCCTCCCTTGCGTGGCTTCGACAAGCCTACAAGGAATTTGACAGAAAGTATGACATTTATAACTCCTCACTCCGTACAGTATTTACTCCCCCAATGCTTGAATATTTTAAGCACTGAAGTGTTTGTGTACAGTGTCTCAATTTAGTCTGCTGGCACTTCAAACGTATACTTAAGTGCCACAGTTAATAATTCAATTAAATTAAATTTTCTTAAACGAGAGACTTTATAAATCTCTGATGTTGAGCAAAATATTTCTGCTTGCTTCTTGTTACATTTTTCCTTGCGTAGCACTAATGAAAACAAGTGCTGGAATATTTGTTACTAGTTAATGATCCCTAAAGAGATACTGAAAACATATGGGGAGGGCACAGAGTTAGCTTGGTTTATGTTTTACATTGCAGTTAAATGCTTTTTATCTGTGAAACGTAGTCATGCACCTGTATATGAAAAATATAATCTGGATTATACTGTATAAAGTAAAAAGTACACAGTGCTGTTTAGTTGAATGGCACATTGTACCAGAAGAAACGTTTTCAGAATTACAGTTATTTTTGTAACTTTTGTAAATTTTAAATTTGTTAGTTCTTTGTAAATTATTTTAATATAAACCCCCTTGTTTTTGTTTTATTCGTACAGATACAAGAAAAATTTGAAAGCTCTGTATGTTGTCCATCCCACTAACTTTATCAGAATCCTATGGAACATATTTAAGCCCCTTATAAGGTATGTGCCATGCTGTTTTACCATTGGCTGAGTGCCTTGTCAGGTGAAGTTTTACATTGTAGTTGGCAAAACACTGTCGACATACAGCACCAGATTTGGGTACATCCTTTACAGAGGATAAAGTTAGGTTTGTATGTTTCTGTGGCAACTCTTCGTAACTATTCAGTACATCTTTGACGGGGTAGTTCGTAACTTTGCCAAACAAAGGACACATTACAGTACGTTACGTTGATACGTTGAAGAAAGGTAAGTCATCAGTACCTGACGGGTTCAGTATTAGTTTTGATCAAAGCAAGGAAATGTGAGAGATGTCTATCCAAATCATCCTTGTAGTGCTGTGTTGAGTAAGAGTTTAGCATTACAGTATCAAATACATATTGTATGGCACTGATCAGAGTTTGATACAAAATGTTTTTAGTCACTTATTCTTTAGTGCTAAAGAATAAGAAATAACGTTAATGTTAGTGTTGTTGTTAAAAGGAATGGAAGATAATTCTATAAATATTGAAATTTGCTAGGCATACACAATAACTGTCCAATGGGATTACGTTTAACAACAAACAGTCGTCACTGATGTTTTCCACAATTATACTACCGCCATCAACTGAATGTGACTCTTAAGCATGCATCTCCAATAATATTTGGAATTTTTTGTTTGCCAATGGGCCAAATGCAGCAAATTAGACAAAGAGTCAAGATTCAGCAAAAAAAGCACCACCTATGGCAAATCTAAAATGCTACCTGCGATTCATATGGACCACAAGTGAGTCCACTGCAGCCTGGTTATATTAGTCATAGCATGGCCAAGAGAGGGGCATCAGACGATTGAGCACAATCATTCAGGAGATCACACACCCTTCAGGTGTTTCATCCCACCTTCACCTTCAGGGGACCAAAAATTGTGGGTCAGTCACTGATGCTTCAGCTAGTAACATGGCTTGTATCTAGTTCTGGTACATGTATGGGCTCTGAATGCTATAATGACTTCACTTTCTGACGTTCCCGACTGCAATTTCTCAGAGCATACATCCCATGTATGAGCACATCTAGTTTGCAAATCCAAACTAACAAGTTTTTTCATACTCATGTTTAATTAGCACTGGCATTGTACAGCCATATCACAAGTTCTTGTATAGTAAATCATTTGAGTTGCATGTTTGAGAATTAAGGTAAAAAATATATTTTACATACATTATTAATGTTTCAGTTTTAATGTCTGAGCATTTAGTAGTCACAGCTTTTTTGTAGATTGAAATGCTTCTTTTGTCTAACATTAATTATCTACCCCTTTGTTTTTATTTACAGTCATAAATTTGGGAAGAAGGTTACATACGTCAACTATCTGGGTGAATTAAGAGAGCATCTTAACTACGACCAGCTTATAATTCCACCTGAAGTCATGAGGTACAGTATTTGCTTGGATCTTGCCAGCCATCCTTCACAGTACTTTTTTTTGGCCTGTTGCTCTTCCGAATCTATATCATATAATTAGCAAACTAGTCAGATTTGCTGATTATACTTAAATAGGCAGAGAGGCAAACAGAAACAGTGGCAACAGAAAGGTTTAGACGCAGTAGACGTCTTCAGTATCAAGAATGAAATTACATGGAAGTGCATTGAAGTGTAAGAAAAGGAGGCACTTCTTGCACCTATAATGTAGCTACTGTATATTCTTGAAGTCAAAACATCAGCTTCTTTCATGAAATTGCTGGATGAATTGAATGGTTCGGCTCAATGACCTACTTACAAACCAAACAAGCTTGATGACCTCCTCTCAACTGCAAGGGGTCGCTCCGCTCACGCGACCCCTTGCATTTCGCCTACCAGAACAACAGATCAGTGGATGATGCTGTCTCCCTGGCTCTGCATACAGCCTTGGAACACCTGGACACTAAGAACTCGTTTGTGAGAATGCTGTTTGTGGACTACAGTTCAGCATTCAATTCCATCATACCCAGTCAACTGGTGACAAAGCTCAGGGGATTAGGTCTGTGCAACTCTGTCTGCAACTGGCTGCTGGACTTTCTTATCGAGAGACCACAGGTGGTGCGGATAGGCAATAAAACATCAACACCACTCAGGGTGTGGACATAGCCAGTGTAGGAAGCGAAGAAGCGTTCTTCTACCCAGCCGACAAAAATGTTGGCATAGCTGGGTCCCATTCTGGTGCCCATGGCAACTCCACTGACTGGAGCACTGGAACCCCACAAGGCTGCTGTCTGAGTCCAACGTTGTACTCCCTATTTACTCATGACTGCACAGCAAGACACAGCAACAACCGCATCATTAAGTTTGCAGATGACACCACTATAATAGGACTGATCAGTGATGATGACGAGTCCACTTACAGGGATGAAGTTGTACAGCTGCTTAGGTGGTGTCATAGCAATAACCTGGACTTGAACATAAAGAAAACGAAAGAGCTAATAGTGGACTTTCGGAGACACAGGCCATACACTCACAGCCCACTCAGTATTGATGGAATGGAAGTGGAAACAGTCACCAGCTTTAGGTTTTTGGGAATTCACATCTCTAAAGATCTAACCTGGACTGTGAACACTGACTCTATCATGAAGAAGGCTCAGCAGCACCTTTATTTCTTGAGGTGCCTCAAGCGATGGGGGATGCCAATACATGTGTTGGTGAACTTCTACCGCTGCACCATCGAGAGCGTCCTCACCAACGGGATCACCGTGTGGTATGGCAACACCTCTTCACGAGAAAGAAAGGCACTGCAGAGAATGGTCAATTTGGCCCAGAAGATCATCGGCTGCGGTCTCACCGAGATTAAACAGCTCTATGAGTACCGCTGCCGTGGTAGAATTCTGGCCATCACAGAGGACAGTCACCACCCCGGGCATGAGCTCTTCACCCCACTGCCCTCAGGCAAGAGATATAAGAGCATAAGACACTTACCACTAGATTCTTCAATAGCTTCTATCCACAAGCAGTGAGACTGGCGAACACATTTAGCCATCCCCCTCGGACCACACCTACACCATCACCATCTACCTCTTTATGATTTCTTATCTATTGCACATCTCCAGTCATTGTTTACACGTCTGTATTGTTTACATTCAAACTGTCTTCATGTTTACTTGCACATTGTCTATTGTTTGTTTGTACATTGTCTTAATGCACTGTTTGCACTTTGTTTTGTTTTTTACACTTGTTTTACAATCGAGAGACTTGCTGTAAGTAAGAATTCCATTGTACCAGTACCGGTTACATACAGTATGGCAATAAAGTTCAAGTTCAAGTTATATCCTTTCCTATGTTTCTCTGGGATTTTCTGTATCCTTTTCTCTGGGATTCTCGCTCCATGATTCTTTCCTGAAGCTGTGGTTTGGCCAGACTATGGAAAGGCCGTTTCTTCCTCTGTCCAGCCCGTGAGTTGCCACCAGTACCATCATCACCATCAGACCTCTCCACTCATTTCGCATGCTGTGCTTCTCCTCCTGTGAGCCACAGGCCTCCGCCCGCAGTGGCAGCTCCATGCCTGTCGCTCTACTAATGGGCCAGCTGCCTTAAAGAAACAGCTCCTCTGTCTAGCACATTGGATGTCTTGGTAGAAGAGTCCTTCTGTGAGTTTGATTTGCCTCTTGTACCCCATATTCTCTCAAGCCCTTCTCTTCAGTCACAGAGGCCCACAGTTCCTATTGATGAGTTGAACCACTGCTCTTTCGGAAACCCTCCTAAACTTAGAGCCTTCTACTGCTGTTTCAGTTGCTCCATAGGAGCGGATGCTTCTCTGTATGTCCTCCTCCAGATTTTTCTCTTTCTGGCTCTGAGAACAGTCTGCGGCTCTCCTTTTGAACTACGCTCTTTTTTATGTCACTAAAAATAGTTTCCATTCTCTTTTTACAGCATTATTTATGTATTTTGTACAGTATATAGTACATATTTACAGTGGGGTGCTGCATCAGCATGCGTAGGCTGCAAAGGAACAAGTAATAGGTTTATTCCATGCTGAAAAAAAGAAGAAAGAGAACACAACGTTTCGGCCGTGGAGCCTTCTTCAGGTGTGAGAGAGACAGGGCAGTAGGCAAAGGTAAAGTAGCGGGAGAACAAAGGTTGGGAGGGAGGAGGAGTGAGAGGCGGGAGCAGGGGACAGAAAGAGAGGCCAATCAAGAGGTGTGAAGTCAGAATGGGTGCAGAGAGGTGTGAAATGAAACTTCCAATGAATGGAGAAAATTTAAAAGAACAGTAGTCTGTCGTTAAGGGAAGGGAGAATGTGTGATCCTAGCTGCAGAATAATTTTAGTTTCGGTGGTCTTTCTGATGTATGAGTTCGGAAAACCATCTTTGAGAACACAGACGGAGAGATTAGAGTGGTCGTGGCCGTCAGAGGTGAAATGAGAAACAATGGGCTTGGAGAGATCTTTAATCTTCACAGCCCTGACGTGTTCTCTGAAGCGGTCTCCGAGTCTCCTTCCTGTTTCTCCAATGTAGATGGCTGGGCATTTACTGCAAGAGATACAGTAAATAAGGTCGGTGGAGGTACAAGATGCTGTCTGGGTGATCCGGAATTGTCCTGAGGGGCCTTTAATGAGTGTGGTGGTGGCTGTGTACTTGCAGGTGATACAGCGAGCTCTGTTGCAAGGGAAAGTGCCTGGTGTGGATGGTTGTTGAGGGCGGTCAAGGGAGCTGTGAACAAGGAGGTTACACAGATTAGGTGGTCGGCGATATGAGATGACAGGGCGATCAGAAAAGAGGGCCCCAATGGAGGGATCATCCTGTAGGATGGAAAAGTTGTGGTTAATGGTCCTGGGGATAGGAAGTGTGTTAGGGTGGTAAGGAAGCACCAAAGGAATGCGGTTGTTACGGCGGGAGTTCCTGATCGGGTTGATGGTCCGGGGGTGTTTTTGGCTCGGGCAAGGGCCCTGTCAATCACACTGCTGGGGTACCCTCTGTTGATGAAAAATGAGTACATTTCAAGGGCTTGGTTCTCGAAGTCGATGTCGTCGCTGCATAATCGTCGTAACCTAAGGAACTGTGAAAAAGGAAGAGAGTTTTTAGTGTGGTTGGGGTGAAATGAGCTGAACAGGAGGTAGCTGTGTGAATCCGTGGGTTTGTAATAAACTGAAGTGGACAGTCGGGGGTAGTTGATAGACAAGTGGATGTCTAGAAACGGAAGAGTGGTGGAAGATATGTTAACCGTATATTTGAGGGACGGGTGGAAGTTGGTGAAATGGTGCAGGAAGAATTCAAGCTGATCGTTGGAGCATGTGGCGGCACCGACGCAGTCATCAATATATCGTTTGTAGAGGTCAGGGACATAGCCAGTGTAGGAAGCGAAGAAGCGTTCTTCTACCCAGCCGACAAAAATGTTGGCATAGCTGGGTCCCATTCTGGTGCCCATGGCAACTCCACTGACCTGTTGGTAAAAAAGATTATTGAAAGAGAATGCATTCAGTGTGAGGACCAATTCTGCAAGGCGTACCAGGGTGTGGGTGGGTGGATCAAGCACTGTGCGTTTGTCCAGCGTGTGCTTGAGGGCTGTAAGGCCGTCATTATGGGGAATGACGGTGTACAGAGATGTGATGTCCATGGTAAAAATGTAGCATTCGGTACCCTGAAATTGGAAATCATTAAAAAGTTGGAGCGCGTGGTTGGTGTCTTTGATGTATGAGGGAAGATCTTCAACCAGCGGTCTCATGAGGCTGTCGAGAAAGGCTGAGATGTAAGTAGTTGGACAGTTACATGCTGAAACGATGGGGCGTCCAGGGGTGTCCGGTTTGTGGATTTTGGGGAGGAGGTAAAATTGAGATACCTGTGGATGTTCCATGATGAGCCGGTTTGCCTCCTGGGGGAGCTCATTACTGCTGATAAGAAGAGAAATGGTGGATACCACTTCCTTTTGGTAGTCAGTGGTAGGGTCCTGTTGGAGAGGGAGGTAGGCAGAAGTGTCAGTTAGTTGTCTAGAGGCTTCAAAGATATATAGATCCAATAGCACAATAGCACCTCCTGTTGTGGTGTGGCGTAAGGATCTACAGTGCCTTGCGAAAGTATTCGGCCCCCTTGAACTTTTCAACCTTTTGCCACATTTCAGGCTTCAAACATAAAGATATAAATTTTTTATTTTATGTGAAGAATCACCAACAAGTGGGACACAATTGTGAAGTGGAACGAAATCTATTGGATTTTTGAAACTTTTTTAACTAATAAAAAAATGAAAAGTGGGGCGTGCAAAATTATTCGGCCCCTTTACTTTCAGTGCAGCAAACTCACTCCAGAAGTTCAGCGAGGATCTCTGAATGATCCAATGTTGTCCTAAATGACTGATGGTGATAAATAGAATCCACCTGTGTGTAATCAAGTCTCTGTATAAATGCACCTGCTCTGTGATAGTCTCAAGGTTCTGTTGAAAGCGCAGAGAGCATCATGAAGACCAAGGAACACACCAGGCAGGTCCGTAATACTGTTGTGGAGAAGTTTAAAGCCGGATTTGGATACAAAAAGATTTCCCAAGCTTCAAACATCCAAAGGAGCACTGTGCAAGCGATCATCTTGAAATGGAAGGAGTATCAGACCACTGCAAATCTACCAAGACCTGGCCGTCCCTCTAAACTTTCAGCTCAGACAAGGAGAAGACTGATCAGAGATGCAGCCAAGAGGCCCATGATCACTCTGGATGAACTGCAGAGAACTACAGCTGAGGTGGGAGAGTCTGTCCATAGGACAACAATCAGTCTTACACTGCACAAATCTGGCCTTTATGGAAGAGTGGCAAGAAGAAAGCCATTTCTCAAAGATATCCATAAAAAGTCTCGTCTAAAGTTTGCCACAAGCCACCTGGGAGACACCCCAAACATGTGGAAGAAGGTGCTCTGGTCAGATGAAACCAAAATCGAACTTTTTGGCCACAATGCAAAACGATATGTTTGGCGTAAAAGCAACACAGCTCATCACCCTCAACACACCATCCCCACTGTCAAACATGGTGGTGGCAGCATCATGGTTTGGGCCTGCTTTTCTTCAGCAGGGACAGGGAAGATGGTTAAAATTGAGGGGAAGATGGATGCAGCCAAATACAGGACCATTCTGGATGAAAACCTGTTGGAGTCTGCAAAAGACCTGAAACTGGGACGGAGATTTATCTTCCAACAAGACAATGATCCCAAACATACAGCAAAATCTACAAAGGAATGGTTCACAAATAAACGTATCCAGGTGTTTGAATGGCCAAGTCAAAGTCCAGACCTGAATCCAATCGAGAATCTGTGGAAAGAGCTGAAAACTGCTGTTCACAAACGCTCTCCATCCAACCTCACTGAGCTCGAGCTGTTTTGCAAGGAAGAATGGGCAAGAATTTCAGTCTCTCGATGTGCAAAACTGATAGAGACATACCCCAAGCGACTTGCAGCTGTAATCGCAGCAAAAGGTGGCTCTACAAAGTATTAACGCAAGGGGGCCGAATAATTTTGCACGCCCCACTTTTCATTTTTTTATTAGTTAAAAAAGTTTCAAAAATCCAATAGATTTCGTTCCACTTCACAATTGTGTCCCACTTGTTGGTGATTCTTCACATAAAATAAAAAATTTATATCTTTATGTTTGAAGCCTGAAATGTGGCAAAAGGTTGAAAAGTTCAAGGGGGCCGAATACTTTCGCAAGGCACTGTATATATCTTTGAAAAAATTTAATGATTTCCAATTTCAGGGTACCGAATGCTACATTTTTACCATGGACATCACATCTCTGTACACCGTCATTCCCCATAATGACGGCCTTACAGCCCTCAAGCACACGCTGGACAAACGCACAGTGCTTGATCCACCCACCCACACCCTGGTACGCCTTGCAGAATTGGTCCTCACACTGAACGCATTCTCTTTCAATAATCTTTTTTACCAACAGGTCAGTGGAGTTGCCATGGGCACCAGAATGGGACCCAGCTATGCCAACATTTTTGTCGGCTGGGTAGAAGAACGCTTCTTCGCTTCCTACACTGGCTATGTCCCTGACCTCTACAAACGATATATTGATGACTGCGTCGGTGCCGCCACATGCTCCAACGATCAGCTTGAATTCTTCCTGCACCATTTCACCAACTTCCACCCGTCCCTCAAATATACGGTTAACATATCTTCCACCACTCTTCCGTTTCTAGACATCCACTTGTCTATCAACTACCCCCAACTGTCCACTTCAGTTTATTATAAACCCACGGATTCACACAGCTACCTCCTGTACAGCTCATTTCACCCCAACCACACTAAAAACTCTCTTCCTTTTTCACAGTTCCTTAGGTTACGACGATTGTGCAGCGACAACATCGACTTCGAGAACCAAGCCCTCGAAATGTACTCCTTTTTCATCAACAGAGGATACCCCAGCAGTGTGATTGACAGGGCCCTTGCCCGAGCCAAAATCACCCCCCGGACCATCAACCCGATCAGGAACTCCTGCCGTAACAACCGCATTCCTTTGGTGCTTCCTTACCACACCAACACACTTCCTATCCCCAGGACCATTAACCACAACTTTTCCATCCTACAGGATGATCCCTCCATTGGGGCCCTCTTTTCTGATCGCCCTGTCATCTCATATCGCCGACCACCTAATCTGTGTAACCTCCTTGTTCACAGCTCCCTTGACCGCCCTCAACAACCATCCACACCAGGCACTTTCCCTTGCAACAGAGCTCGCTGTATCACCTGCAAGTACACAGCCACCACCACACTCATTAAAGGCCCCTCAGGACAATTCCGGATCACCCAGACAGCATCTTGTGCATCCAGCAACCTTATTTACTGTATCTCTTGCAGTAAATGCCCAGCCATCTACATTGGAGAAACAGGAAGGAGACTCGGAGACCGCTTCAGAGAACACGTCAGGGCTGTGAAGATTAAAGATCTCTCCAAGCCCATTGTTTCTCATTTCACCTCTGACGGCCACGACCACTCTAATCTCTCCGTCTGTGTTCTCAAAGACGGTTTTCCGAACTCATACATCAGAAAGACCACCAAAACTAAAATTATTCTGTAGCTAGGATCACACATTCTCCCTTCTCTTAACGACAGACTACTGTTCTTTTAAATTTTCTCCATTCATTGGAAGTTTCATTTCACACCTCTCTGCACCCATTCTGACTTCACACCTCTTGATTGGCCTCTCTTTCTGTCCCCTGCTCCCGCCTCTCACTCCTCCTCCCTCCCAACCTTTGTTCTCCCGCTACTTTACCTTTGCCTACTGCCCTGTCTCTCTCACACCTGAAGAAGGCTCCACGGCCGAAACGTTGTGTTCTCTTTCTTCTTTTTTTCAGCATGGAATAAACCTATTACATATTTACAGTAGCAACAGTTCCAGTGTTCTTTTCAAAAGAGTTCACTTTAGCCTCTTGCATTTTACTCTTGTGTCCTAGAAGATGGAAGCATCTCTTGCTGCATCAGAAACGTACTGTTCTTTCTTGAACTTGCACCTGGTCTTCTTTGTGTCCTTGGCTTTGTGTGGCAGCCCTGTGTATTCTTGTGTCTCACAGACATGATGAGAAGCTGAGAGCTGCACAGAGAGGAGGTCCTCCACCTCCTATAAAGACGCGCCCCCCTCGGCCACCTCTCCCCACACAGCAGTTCGCGGTGAGCCTGCAGTAGTGAGTATGGATCTCTTCTGACGGTTTGGGTTTGCAGGATTTAATGGTAGACCTGTTTTGATTTTTTTAGGGATCAAAATCCCAGAATGAGTTAGACCTACCGTAGGTGTTTCGTTCATACCATTCTTGCAATTTGACCTTTCTTTTCTAGATTAAAGCTAGGTTTTGGCTGCATTAGTTAAAAAAAAATATTGGTTTTGTTTTTGTTTTTTGTCTTAATGGTAATAATGTTTTTTCTCATTGTTACCTAAATTAAACTAGTTGGTATGTCTTACTTTGTTAAAATTGTGTTTGAGTGGGATGCTAGAAATACTTTATTCTTTATCAACTCATTAAATTGGGAGATGAAGGCAGGAATATACATTTTGTGTCACAGAAGGGTCAAATCTTGTCTGAAATAGGTGATGCTTTTTGATAACTTTTAAGATTCTGTGATATTGATTTAATGCCTTATTCACTGACATTGAAAGATAACAAATGTGCTGAAATTCTGATTTTCACTGGTGAGCCACTGGTCTGGTAGCTAATTCTGGTATAGTTAGCCTGAATATACTGTAACCATCATTGCTGAGTAGATGCTCAGGAACTCTGCCCTTTCACATTCAACATTTCTGCTTAGGATTCTCAGATGGTGAAGGGGAAGAGATCAAATAACGCCTGTTGTGCATCACCTGTGCTTTGGTCTAGTGTGCATAAATGGTAAATTGATTGTGATCAATTATTCAATGACAAATATCATTTATTTTGTTCTCTCCAGCATTCGAGAGAAAAACAAAGGACTGTTAATCCCCCCAGTGATGTCTCAAACTGTGTCCTATATTCGAGAGAAAGGTAGAGTGTTGATGGGAGATTTTTCTTCAAAAACATTATTGTGATGCAGTGAAATTGTTTAAACAACCCCAGAAACACAGGGTACTACTTTAATGGAATTGCCTGATTTCAATACCACTGCAGAATTCAACTTCATGAACTGTATACAACTATAATTATTTTCTCAAGCATTTTCAGTATTTCTTCTTAGTTTTGCCAAGCAATATTTTTTTAAAAGCCAATTAAGAAAATATTTAAATACTTCATTGCTATTCTCTACAGTTCTGTTTTTGATATAGTGATCTACAGTATTGTGATAGATCAAATTACAAAACCTTGCCTGAATAAAAATGTTTCTATCCACTGTAATTTAAAGACCACTCTCAAAAGATGGGCTTAATACTAGAGAGATTTCCCTATGAGGATGTACTGACAGATGTGAACTGTGAGCTGAGTGTAGGATGAGAACAGAGCTGCTTAGGACACAGTCTGCATAATTTTGTCAGCTTGAGGATTTCACTTTAGACACCTGTGGTTAAAACTGAGAAAATAGGATCTTTGTGAAGTCTGTTAGATTTACTGGCTGCTCTTGGCTTCAGGATGTGTAATTGATTCAATCTTGTGTTGCTAGGGCTTTACACAGAGGGCATTTTTAGAAGGTCAGCCAGAGTCCAGCTTGTTAAAGACATTCAGAAACTGTACAATGTAGGTGAGTATTCTGTTCATCGCCTTTTCACTGGCAACTTCATTTATAGTAACACCAGTTTATTTAAATCGATAAAAGAACACGGAGATTGAAAAAAACCCAGGATGTGAATACTTGAACTGCTTCCTACCCACCAGTGCCTGTGATGAAGCGCTGTTACTTGTAAACAGCTGTATTTCATTCATCTCTCTGCGTTTCCGCTGTAGCTGATTGCTAAAGAGATTTTTTTTCATGGGCTGCATTGAAGGAGAAGTGTAGTGCTGTGCATTAGATGTCGAGTAGAAAATGGTCACGTTGAAGTCCAAGGGGCTGCACACTGCCGGTGTTTTTGTAAAGATGTACTGCCGCCTCTTCTCATCAGGAAAGCCTGTGAACTTTGATGACTACAACGACATCCACGTCCCTGCTGTCATCCTGAAAACCTTCCTACGAGAGCTGCCTGAGCCGCTGCTCACCTTTGAACTCTATGAGCAAATCCAAGATATAATCAGTAAGTAGGGAGGAGGATTTTTTCAAAACGTTTCTGTTGCTGGCAGTGGTGTGTTTTTCGGGCACTTGTAGTATGGCTTAAACTCTGATCAGCTGCAGCCCTGCTGAGTCTCTAGATGTACATCACGGTAGCAGTGATGTACATTTCATGCCTTCATTTCCCATGATTTTCACATTCATCAGAATGTATTACCCTGTTAACATATCAAAAGGCCATGTCCATATAAGGTTCTGCGACATTCGAAAATAGAAAATGAAATTTCAAGGTCTTTCCTTTTCTTGTAACTTTATCTTCTGGCTTCAGATAAACTGGTCAGGCTTAAGGAAAGTCTATCCTATCCGACTTAAGTTAAAGTGCCATAAATCATAGTATTTGAGACCACTTGAAGGGGGTTTTCACTTTGAATTGGCTGCCAGCTTCCGAATATGTGGTTGTTGACCTTGGATGACGGATTGTAGCATTTAAATGTTTATGGACATTTGACAGCCACATATCCTCCAGAAAGGCCTCTTTCCAAAAACATGTTCTGCATGTGTTTCTGGCATAATGCCATACTGGCAACATCATAAATAATTATGGCTGCTCTACCTAGGATCCTATTATAAAATCCCTGCTGAGCATGCTAGGATTTCTGGAATGTGGGACTAAGCCCATGCACGTGTTTGGTTGTTCATCTATGGTGCTCATCTGTGGGCTATAATACATATTTTTTACTACATTCACACGTTGATATAAGCTCTGGTAATTAAGTGGATACTTTGCCAATTAGATTCCGTGGTACAGTAAAACAAGATCTTGGCATGAAGACTGTAAGATAATGCAAGCCGAGACCTGTCAAAGAATATTTGTTGTTTTCCTGCGTTATGAAAAGCTGTCCTGTCTAATGGAATGCCTCTGGGGGTAAATAAAGCACATTTTTTGTTCTGAACTTGCTAATAAAGGAATACTATTTTTCCTCAAAGAGACCTGATTAAATAGACTATGAAGGCAACCATTTTGATGTTGCCACATTCTAGCCTGCTCTTAGAAGCAAAGACGAGGTGGACATGATCAATAGTTGGATGTGAGACTCTAACAAGACCTGGATGCTGCTGTAAGTGGATTTGGTAGACATTCCAAACTGAGAATAAGATAAACGTTTTCGCACAAAGTATTGTAGTTGATTTGATCACGTTGCCCAGACACACTTTTAAAGCCAAAGCCTTGGCTTCTTTATAGAAAAGACCAGAAGAAATCCTCAGATCAATCAGCCACATAGATTTGCCAAGGGTGATGACATGGCCTCCTCTTTTTTTGGAGCCTACCATGGTATTGTTTGTGAGAATAGGGCTGTTATCCTGCTGCACTCGTTTAACCCCGCTTCAGTCTTGCACAGTCTGGCTTACCTACTGGAATTCCTTCTGTAGTTTATTAGCTGAAACACTCTCTCACATCCCCACCGGCCCTGCTGTGGACTGTTTCTGGTGCATAATGTGGTGAAAGAAGGGGCTCACATGCAGTATGTAAGGTGTTTTATGGTACTTTGGGATGAAAAACACTGTACTGTATATGTTCTATTAATCACAATCAAACATATTTTTAAAGATTAATTTTAATCTTTTTAAAGAGACAAGATTCGTCTTAGAATGCAAACACTTTCGATTTTAGATCAAAGTCTTTCACGTTCCTAATCTTAAAGGACTGTTGCACTCATTTAAGTTCTTCAGTTTAGATTTGAAAATAGCAATATTTATACTGCCCGGCACAGTTACAGTACCATGGCGAAAAGTTAAATTGCAGTACTTACAATTGTGTCGTCACTTTAAGAAAACTGTGAGGATGTTTTTCATTGCAGTGGTTATAGAATTACAAAAGAAAAAAGGAAACTGTACTCTGAGTCAGTAGAGGTCCTGCCCTGGCATTTTATATAAGTGCTGCTAAAGGGATGCCAAATCTCCTTGGCCAGAGCCACCTGTATCGCTCTGTTTTCCTTGCACTTTCCAAAGACTCATTAGGTTAATTGGCGTCTCTAAGTTCTTCCTGTGTTTTAATGTCTTGCAATGGACAGGCATCCGGTACAGAGTGTAGTCCTGCCTTTCACACTAAGAATTCGCAGTAGTAATAATAATAATAATAATAATAATAATTGCTTACACTTATATAACGCTTTTTCTGGACACTCCACTCAAAGTGCTTTACAGGTAATGGGGACTCCCCTCCACCACCACCAATGTGCAGCATCCACCTGGATGATGCGACGGCAGCCATAGTGCGCCAGAACGCTCACCACACATCAGATATCAGTGGGGAGGAGAGCAGAGTAATGTAGCCAATTCACAGTAGACTCTGTGACACCCTTACCTGAATAAGAGGCAATGTGATATTGGGTAATGCTGAGATAATGAGTAATGCTGAGATAGGTGAACACCAGTGAATATGTTTTTCTGGTCTGGTGTTTTTCCCCCCTCTATTGCAGGAGTGGAGAGCAGTCTGCGAGTAAAAGCATGCAAAGACATCATAGAGAGTCTGCCAGAACATAACTTTATCGTGCTCAAGTACCTTATATGCTTCCTGCACATGGTAAGTGTAATTTTGTCCATAGCAAAGGATCATGTTTTTTTTTAACTCTGCACAAGCACAAGAAAATTGATTCATTCGAATGTGTTACAGTGAATGGTTTGTGTTTCTAAATATGCGCAGTGGCTTACGATTGTGTAGTTACAGGTAAGTATACCAAAGACTTTCATAAAAAAACTTCTCATCTTAAACCTTTAGCATTAAGGTACCATGGTTATGTGCCACATTGTGTGTTATTGTATGATATTACTGATTGTATCTTATCAAAACTATACTCCAGAGTGCCTCGTCAAGTTTTTCTTTTTTTTTATTTCTATGCATGACCCACCTTTAGTAAATTTGCCCAAAATACAGGTTTTCATTTTCAACTATTTTTACAGTTGGAGATAGATGTGACCATATCATTAGTACTTGATCAGCTGAAGAGTTTTGATGTTTAATAGCTTTATGGTTTATTCTGTTTTTAGCCTAATATTTCTGCCTGACTTATTTCTGTAAACATTTATTTTTTAAAACGTCTGCAGGGTGGTACTGTAGGTAAGAAGAGCACTGCAGGAATATGCAATAATAATCTGACTCTGGTCTATGGTTATTACTCCTCACCTCCCTTGAGTGAGTTTTAAACAGACACTTGCTATTGTATGTGGTATCTCAGAAAGAGATGAAAAACGGGGATAACATCATCAGGAATAACCACTGGGCCATAAGCAGCAGTATGTTGTTAATGGTACCTCAAAAACCCATTCATGGTAATGACACAGGGTGGCCAAACTGGCTGTACTCAGACTATAAAACCCTCTGTAACACTGATGTAATTCAGGACACTGTGGGAAATACACATTGAATTGGATCTCCAGAAATGGCCGCTTCTGTCACAACTAAACTAATCTCTGATCTCTGGTTTACATTCATTCCTGCATCATTGCGTAATAACATCTGTGCGCTTAGATTAAGAGCAAGAAGAAGCAGCACATCCACACTGCAAAGTACTGTGAAGGGCAAAGAGGTTAAATTTGATGGGATGTGTTATCATTTTCTGTGTAGTTTGTTTTAATAGTACTACATGCACACTCTGCAGAACCCTGCTGACATAGGCCTCAACAACAAACAAACTTGAAAACAGGACTCACCAATATTCAGTGTTCAATGTCTGCTGTGGAAACAATCAATGTTAAACCAAGAGATTCCCTATCATATATATATATATATGAATTTAGGCTTCTATAACCCTCCTTCCCCTCCAGACTGGTTAGGTTCAGAAGTGACTGATCGAAGAGATAAAGGTAATTACTAAGACTATGCACAACAGAAAGTTTAACAAGTTGGTTAAATTAAATAGCTATGTTTAAAATGAAATGGATTTTATAAAACCTCAAATAAAATATGGTCTCCTCCAAAATGAAAAAATCAATAGTTCAGCAATTTCTGATTGTGATCATGGGATGAATATGAACTATAAGTATATTGTAAAGTATATTTTCTTTTTGAGTAATTGCATGCGTACATTTGATCTTATTAAAACAATATTCTTCATGTACAACCCAGTCATTTTAAGTGACCATGAATTTTAAAAGTAGTCACTCAAGTAGATTTCAGAGTGTGCAAGTCAGTATTTGGTTGCCTTTTGGGGCAACAACTGCATGAAGTCTGAATGTGACCTATTGAGAGCTACAGACTCTTTGCATGATCATCTGTGATGCTTTGCCATGGCTTTGTCGCAGCCAGCTTGCATTCTTGCCTGTTCTTAGGGTCTTCTGACTTCAGTAGTTTTCTTCATCATGTGAAGTGCATGCTCGAATTGACTTAAATCAGGAGACTAACTTGACCAGTCTGTGATTTTCTACTCTTTTCTCCTGATGAATTCCTTGGTGACACTGCCCGTATATATTGGGTCATCTTCATGTTGCAGAATGAAGAACCGCCCAATAAGTTAGGAAATATTTTCTTCTAAATAAGCAGCCATCATTTCTCTGTAGACTCCAGACTTCATCCTGCTGCCATCATTAGTTTAAAGATGAGTGAGCCTGTCCCAGAGGTGGCCGTGACATTACCTCCACCATGACTCAAGCAGTAGTGTTCTTTGGAACATCTGCAGTTACTTTCCTTCCCCACACTTTAGCGTTTCCATCCCTTTGATAAAGGTTAATTTTGGTCTCGCCTATCTGTAAAATGTCTGTAATCTGTAGATTTGCAATGCT
This sequence comes from Lepisosteus platostomus, assembly GCF_059453375.1. Taxonomy (NCBI): domain Eukaryota; kingdom Metazoa; phylum Chordata; class Actinopteri; order Semionotiformes; family Lepisosteidae; genus Lepisosteus; species Lepisosteus platostomus. Next base: position 31,086,204 of record NC_142619.1, read on the forward strand.
CACCTCCGGTTCTCTGAAGGTACTTGGTGAAATCACCCACAGTGCTTGTAGGGTTTTACTTGACAGCTCTGATATTTTTTTCTGTCATCAACTCTAGATGTTTTATTGGCTGACTCAGTCTTTGCTGATTGGTAATTATACCTCTGGTTTCTTTCTTCTTTTGTATATTTCAAATTGTTGATTTTGGTATGCCAAAGTCTTAACAGTTAACATAACCATGTCTGTGTTATGGTCCTGAATTAATTCTTTCAGCTTCAAAAATCTTTCAGCTTTTCTTTAACAGAAAGTTATTTGGTTTCCATTTTATTATTCATTATTCTCACTCCATCAAACATTACGTTGTTACTGGAGAATTAAATGTTTAATTAGAAGAGAGTTCCTTAGAACGTGGAGCCTTAAATGTAACACTTTCAAATTGCCCTCTAGACGTGTAAAAATAAATTGTCTAGTGATCTTGGAAACCCTGTGCCAGATAATTATAGCAGAAAGAAGAGTGTGAAACACAATGTTGTCAATGTTAAAATGCTTCCATTGTATTTTGAAATAAATTGTTTCAAGACAGTGGAGTGAACTAAAACCCATGAAAGCTCTTTCATCTCACTATCATTATACTTGATTTTTCTGTAAGGGAGATGAGGAAGGAAAGGTGAGCCAAAGTTATAGTGCTTTGCAATAGCACACAACATTAAGTTACAGCAACACACCTGTTGAGTTTGTGTTTATATAGAAATGTTTTTACTTTTGTGCATTACTGATATGTCACTTGCAGACAATGGATGTAACAAAACCAGGGAATCAGCAATCTCTTTCAATCAACTTACATAATGGAGCATAAGAGGCTTTGTAAATGAGAGGAGGGCATTCAGTCCATCTGGCTCATTTGGTGGTTAAGTTAGTATCCAAGTGATCCAAGGGTTTAGTTCAGCAGTTTCTTTGAAGAAGCCACTGGATTGGCTTCAGCAACATGCTTGGTTAGCTTATTCCACATTCCAACAACCCTTTGTTTATAAAATGGCCCCTGTTCTTGTTGTTCCAAATGTATTTCATTTGTGTCATCTGCTTCATGTCTCACTATTTATTTTGAATAAGTATGCAGGGTTTTTCAGTGCCCTTAAGGATCAGATCTCATTTTAGTGTTCTCTGGTTAAGACTAAAAAGGTTGAGTTTCTTCAGCCTGTCGGTGTAGGACTTCTCCTTGAGCCCCAGAATGTATCCGATATCTAGTCTCTGGACTGCCTTCCAAGTAGTGATATCGTTCTTGTAACACGGTAACGAAAGTTCTACACTATTTTAAATTCTTACAATTGTACAATTGGAAGTCTTGGAATTACAGTCTTCTGTTCTCTGTTCACTTTTTAATTGCCTCTCTTTAGTGTGTAGAAGATACAAATTCTGTTTATTCAAAAATATATTTCTCCTAAATAGCCCCTTCAAGCTCAGTGCTACAGTACATATTTTATATTTATACTTTGTTTTTGCTACCTGCATGCAACATCCTGCTCTTTTTAAAATTAAAAGTCATCTACCTGTTGCATGATACACTTACTTGTACATGTTGCTAATCTCCCTATTTTAATCTAAACCAATCATATAAATCAGAAAGAGTAGCTGTCTTGTTGTCCTAATACTGATCCCTGTGGTACTTAGCAAGTTATATCACCCCAATTTGAACATTCACACCTTCCCTTTATCCAGTATTTCTGTCCATTATCCAATATACTGTATAAGTATGGAATACCTATTGCCTGTAGCTTTCAAATAATTGATCAAAAGTCTTCTGAAAATGTTCTGTATCATATGTTTTGTTTATATCCTTTACAACTATTGTTTTTTGTAGACCTATAGAAGTTTGTTGTTAAACTCTGATGTTCTAATATTTGTTTTATACCTTTGGGAGTAGCATTTGGGAACTACGTTCTCCTAGAAACAAATCTAAGCTGATTTGTTGCTACTGTATGTTAATGATCCTAAGTTAATGTGTTAATGTATAAAAACTCTGGAGTTTTATGATGTTTAATGACTGCAAGTTTATATGATAATGGTGATGGGTAGGTCTTGCTTAGCTAGCTTGTTTTCTAAGTTCATAAACCCATCACAAACAAGATGGTTAATATAGCAAGGCCTACTCATCAGCATCATCATATAAGTTGCATAATATATACTGAGACAGACTGATTGTATACTGATAGACGCATATGGACCGTTTAAGAAACAAAATAGAACGTTACCATCATTACATTACATTCACTGTTATCTTTAGTGTTGTGAGTCTGAACATTTTTGTATATGTAACTGGTTTTTGCTGTGGATTGCTCTTGAAGACTGTAACAAATAAGCCTTCAGAAAACACTGGCATGCCTGTGAGTTAGCCAGAGTATTCTCTCATAAAGCAATTCATGAAGACGTGCTCCTTTTGATCTAAATCAGTTCCATTTCACAAAAACAAAATTTTGTGGGAAACATGACATATCAGGTCAGACACTGAAAGATTAATTGCTTGTTCTTAGTGAGAAGTTAAAACATTAGTGTTGCTGAATTTTTCTCTGTGTTCTCTGTGTAAAAGAACCCTATGTTAATTGAATCATTACAGTGAAAAAATTGTATTATCCCCAAAGGCTGAATTAGATGGCTATCTGAATTAATTGGAATATAGTATAAACACACATAACCTGTTATTTGCAATTTACAATGCTCAAACATGTGAAATCTTGTTTCAAGTAATCTCGTGATGACATATTTACAGCTCTTAAAAGCTTTCTCATTGCTGATTAGCACACCTCTCAAATTGTAAACTTTATATATACAGTATAACTTTAATATCTTCAATATTACAAAAATGATGGCACCATAGATCTAAAGAGTAGAATAAAAACAATAAAATGTGAAATAATGTCTTTAAAAATTAAACCATTATTTCATCCCTTACTCCATGTTCATGAAGGCTCTACAGTATAAACAGAATGGCTGGAAAAATGTTTTCTTACACCTGACAAATGAGAGATTTCTACAAATGTGTTGCAGCACCTGCATTCTATAAGACCTCATAACCCAAGTCTACTAGAACAAAAACAGATTAGTGTTATTTGGTGTACAAATAAACAGAGAAAATCAAATAATGATCATATAAAATCTCAACACAAAATATCATGATTGCATGAATAAGAGTTACACGGCTGTTAGCTTCCATACATGCTAAAAGGATAATAGTTTGGAGGGTGTTAATGTGCTTGGTCCTGAAATCACCGTGCATTTAATTTCCTTTGCATGCAGTATCCTAATATCTTCAATCAAACCAAGTAGAAAATTAAAACACAATGCAAAATTAATTTACCTCGTTAACTGTACAGGAAAGAAGCACAATTGTGCTAAGATTTCAGTCCTCCTGTATTTTCTCAATTTAAGTATATTCCTGGATTCCTCCATCAGCAAGGTATACGATTTTAGTGTTCTCTGCCATTCTTTCAACATCGGAATAGTTTTTTAGTGCAAGCAAAATTGTGATTTTTTGAACTACAGTCACATATTTTGTTCTGCTGACACTGAAGAGAAATGTGATTTCAAGCTTGAATTTTTCTGCATTTCTCTTAACATTCTAGAAAGGCTAAGCACAAAATCTATCTAACACGCTGTGTGACTGCCTATTGGGCGTGCCGTAACTAGTCCAGACCAGGACAACAGACACACACAAAGCCATGAGATTAAAAAAACGGTGCTCTTTTATTTACAGTGAGGGAAACCAAAGATACACCAAACACCGATGTGGCCACATAACAGCGAGGCAGGCATCAGGCATCGCTGAGCCAGGCAGGGCGAGCGTGACGTAGCCATTCCCAGACCACCTCCCCCCTTGTGTTTTGAAGCAAAACTGTATTTACGTTAGCAGACTTTTTAGGAGGTCTAAAGACTAGATGAAGTTCAAAGGTTTTATAGAAATGAAACATACAAGCAAAGAAGGAACAAGAAACGGACAAAAAACAAAATTTTGATATTAAAATTAAATCAATGTAGAAAGATTAAAATGTTAGCTTAGTGGGTTTTTTTTTCGCTTTTAGGAGCTGTTTGTGTAAAGCATCATCTTTTAGAAACTCCAGTTTAAAGGACCACTGGGCGGCACTGTTTTCAAGAAAATGTAGTCAAAGTGTTTTGCCATCTTCTTTATCGATGTACAGTACAGATACTTTTACTGGAAAATGTTTTTACCTTTATGTTTTGTAATTGTATAATTAGCACTAATGGATTTTGTTTACCTATGAAAAACCTTTAAAAAACCTAGATCCAGATTCTCTCTGAATGGTACATTAATGAATATTTTTTAGGTAGCATTCTACTATGATTTCCACATTTTTTTAAATTTCTGATTTCTCAAATTTGCAAAACTCAAAAGAAACCTGTCTCATGCATTGTAATTTCTTGAAATAAGTCCAATTTTGAACATTTCGACAAATACAATTTGAGCCACACATTGCATTTGGAATTCTTGATTTAAATATGTCACAAGCTTGGGGTAGTGACTGACAGAATGAGATCTTGGGTATAAGTGATGGAAATCAGGTTTCTCTGTAGGGCTGCTGGGCGTCCTCTCTGCCTGAGACAGGGTGAGGAGCTCAGCAGACTGTGAGGATCTAGGAATAAAGTTGCTGTTCCTCTGGATCGAGAGGAGCCAGTTGTGGTTTGGGCCTCTGGTGAGGATGCCCCCTGGTGCCTACTGTTGGAGTTGAACCAGACACTGCCCGCTGAGATAGCCTGGGACACGACTCTCACCAGGAGTGAACGGTTGGAAATGAGGTGGATGGATTAAATTAAAAACAAATTACAGTGAGAACGGCCTTGTGTTGATATAGAATGATGTTTCACCCCAGACTTAGCATTTATATCCTATTAAGCTTGTCATTTTTGAGGCCACTTCAGATTTCTGGACTGATAATTTTATTGTTACTTTTGGACATTTTTCAGTAATTTGCCTCCTTCTGAGATCCTTTACCTTTTCTGTTGACAGATATCACAGGAGAGCATCAGAAACAAGATGAATCCTTCCAACCTTGCCTGCGTGTTAGGAGTGAATCTGATCTGGCCTCCACAAGGATCTGTCTCCCTGAGTGAACTGAACCCCCTGAACATATTCACAGAGATTCTCATTGAACACTACCACACTGTCTTCAGCACTCGCTCACCACCAAATCAGGTACTACCCTGACCTAGCAGCTGCAGAGGAGTCATACCCTAAAAATAAAAGAATTCAGCTCAGAGGAAATGAAGGAAATCTGTGGATTAACTCAGAACATATACTGTATGTCCTATATGCCATAAAGATGTGTGGATGATTGGTATCTTGGGACATACATTTGACTTCAGTGTACAGGGTTAGTCAAAATGCTGTCAACAGCTTTGATATTTATGCTTTCGTTTGAAACCTTTTTTGACACAGTAACCATGTAATTAATTTGTAATAAACTGTCAAAGTTTCTAACAGTTCCTTACAATCCTTCACCATCTGTGGAGCAGAAAACAAAACTTTAGTAAAATAATTGGCATTTATAGTTGTCGACAGCATTTTGACTAACCCTGTATTTTTCAGCTGTACAGAACCCCTATTTTAAACCCAAAAGGAAGAGGTACATTGATTTCTTCTTACAGTATATACAGTGCCTTGCAAAATACCGGGACCCTTTCCAAGTTTTTCACTTTGTGTTGCTTTACAGCTGGCAGTCGAGCAGCAATTAATATTGGTTATATACACAACCACAATACACATTCACTGCAACAAACACAAAGAAGTGATTAATGCAGAAGAAAAATGGAAAACTCCTGTTTGCATTAGTATTCCAAACCTTTGTTGTGGCAAACCTAAATTAATTTAGGCGGACATAATTACCTAAAGCAGCCACACAATCAGTTGAGTACAATAATAACCTGTCTCTGTAAGTTCCGTCGGTGAGATAAGGCATTTCTAGCAATGCTTCAACCATAAACACCATGGAGATTTAAAACAACTCTGAGATAAAGCTCTAGAAGGTAATAGGTCAGGAGAAAGGTATAAAAATATAATAATAATATAATAATAAACTTTATTTTATATAGCGCCTTTAAAGTTGGCTTCTCATAGCACTTTACAGGATGAAATAACAATAAATAAGAAGAGTATAACAATAAATAATGAGAATACACAAGACAAGACACAATTACAATATATAGAGGAGACCGTGGATGGTGGTACTAAGAAGAGCAGAGTGGTGAAGAATAGAACCAGTTAAGTAAAGGCTTTTCTGAAGAAGAGGGTTTTGAGTCTGGATTTGAAGGAGTTTAGAGAAGGTGACTCTCTGATATCCTTGGGCAAAGAGTTCCAGAGCTTGGGGGCATAACAGGAGAAGGCCCTGTCACCCATACAATGTAGACGGGCTTGGGGGACAGTAAGGAGGGCAGAATTTGAAGAGCGGAGGTTGCGAGGTGGGGAGTAGGGCGGTAATAGACAGGTACTGAGGTGCCGAGCCATTCATAAAACACTGAATATCCCTTTGATCATGTGAAGTCAATCACTGCATGTGAAGTTGCATGGTACCACCCAGACACTGCCTAGATCTGGCTGTTTCTCCTAATTGAGCAGCTGGGCAAGGAGGAAATTATTCAGGGATGCAACTATGAGGCCAATTGTGACTTTCAAAGGGCTCCAGGGGTCTGTGACTGAGATTTGAGAAAATGAGCATGATTCATGAACAAAGCTGCCCTGTATGGCAGAGCAGTAAACACATCTCAAATCCCGCATGGAGTCTGCAACAAATTAAATCAGAAATGTCATCGCAAACACAAAATAGCACACCATTCAGTCCACACAATCCCTACTGTAAAGCATGTTGGTGGCTGCATCACATTTTAATGCTACTGCTGGATTAACAGGGACTGTAAAACTTGGAAAGCCTGATGGGTACATAGATGGTGCAAAGTACTTGCAGATCTTAAGGAAAACCTAATTCAGGTCTAAAACTAAGACAGAATTTCACCTTTATGCAGGATAGTGACCCAAAGCTCCCACCTATTGGCTTAAAAATTAGAAAGTGAGTGTTGTTTTGTGGCCACGTCAAAATTCTCACTTCAGTCCTGTTGAGAATCTGTGGAAAGGCTTGGACACTGCTGTCCTTTAGTGATCCCCAAGCAACTTCAGAGCTTGGGCAAATCTGCCAAGAAGGAATGGGCACAGTCAGCACCAAGACGGTGTACAAAGTTTGAAGTGGTGGCGGAAATTGCTGCCAATGGCGCTTCCACCACATACAGTGCCTTGCGAAAGTATTCGGCCCCCTTGAACTTTTCAACCTTTTGCCACATTTCAGGCTTCAAACATAAAGATATAAATTTTTTATTTTATGTGAAGAATCACCAACAAGTGGGACACAATTGTGAAGTGGAACGAAATCTATTGGATTTTTGAAACTTTTTTAACTAATAAAAAAATGAAAAGTGGGGCGTGCAAAATTATTCGGCCCCCTTGCGTTAATACTTTGTAGAGCCACCTTTTGCTGCGATTACAGCTGCAAGTCGCTTGGGGTATGTCTCTATCAGTTTTGCACATCGAGAGACTGAAATTCTTGCCCATTCTTCCTTGCAAAACAGCTCGAGCTCAGTGAGGTTGGATGGAGAGCGTTTGTGAACAGCAGTTTTCAGCTCTTTCCACAGATTCTCGATTGGATTCAGGTCTGGACTTTGACTTGGCCATTCAAACACCTGGATACGTTTATTTGTGAACCATTCCTTTGTAGATTTTGCTGTATGTTTGGGATCATTGTCTTGTTGGAAGATAAATCTCCGTCCCAGTTTCAGGTCTTTTGCAGACTCCAACAGGTTTTCATCCAGAATGGTCCTGTATTTGGCTGCATCCATCTTCCCCTCAATTTTAACCATCTTCCCTGTCCCTGCTGAAGAAAAGCAGGCCCAAACCATGATGCTGCCACCACCATGTTTGACAGTGGGGATGGTGCGTTGAGGGTGATGAGCTGTGTTGCTTTTACGCCAAACATATCGTTTTGCATTGTGGCCAAAAAGTTCGATTTTGGTTTCATCTGACCAGAGCACCTTCTTCCACATGTTTGGGGTGTCTCCCAGGTGGCTTGTGGCAAACTTTAGACGAGACTTTTTATGGATATCTTTGAGAAATGGCTTTCTTCTTGCCACTCTTCCATAAAGGCCAGATTTGTGCAGTGTAAGACTGATTGTTGTCCTATGGACAGACTCTCCCACCTCAGCTGTAGTTCTCTGCAGTTCATCCAGAGTGATCATGGGCCTCTTGGCTGCATCTCTGATCAGTCTTCTCCTTGTCTGAGCTGAAAGTTTAGAGGGACGGCCAGGTCTTGGTAGATTTGCAGTGGTCTGATACTCCTTCCATTTCAAGATGATCGCTTGCACATGCTCCTTGGGATGTTTGAAGCTTGGGAAATCTTTTTGTATCCAAATCCGGCTTTAAACTTCTCCACAACAGTATGACGGACCTGCCTGGTGTGTTCCTTGGTCTTCATGATGCTCTCTGCGCTTTCAACAGAACCTTGAGACTATCACAGAGCAGGTGCATTTATACAGAGACTTGATTACACACAGGTGGATTCTATTTATCACCATCAGTCATTTAGGACAACATTGGATCATTCAGAGATCCTTGCTGAACTTCTGGAGTGAGTTTGCTGCACTGAAAGTAAAGGGGCCGAATAATTTTGCACGCCCCACTTTTCATTTTTTTATTAGTTAAAAAAGTTTCAAAAATCCAATAGATTTCGTTCCACTTCACAATTGTGTCCCACTTGTTGGTGATTCTTCACATAAAATAAAAAAATTATATCTTTATGTTTGAAGCCTGAAATGTGGCAAAAGGTTGAAAAGTTCAAGGGGGCCGAATACTTTCGCAAGGCACTGTAGTTTGCACATCTGAGTACTTATGCAATCAATACATTTTGCTTTTTGGGTTTTGAGTTTTTGCTGACACTTTCTGTAACGTATCTTACCCTTAGAAGTCTTTAGTTTGTGCATTCAGGTTTTGAATTAAATATTAAGTTATAAGTAATGTGTAAACCTCATTTTGTGATTTCACAAAACGGGCATCCATGGGGAGAGTATTTTTGCAACACACTATTGTTTTTGTTCTTCACTTTGGACTGTTTGGCTGCAGCAGAACGTATTTCCTGTGTACAGATGATGTACAGAGTAAGTGGCACATATCACATAAAATAAAATTTTCCGACATGAAGTGGAAATATGTTTTCTCTGTGGTACTGGTTTCTATGCGGCTTTTGGCAGCTGTGGAGTTTTTCAGAAATGGTTTTCAAATATTTTTTTTCTACAAGAAGTATGTTTACAAAAACCATAGGGTTTTAATACTATCTTCCAAGAAACAGACATGCTACATTTCATGTGGTCTTTTGCTGCCCAGACATTAAAGATGGTGAATGTATTTTAAGGCTATACCAGGAAGAAAAAAACAATGGTAAAACTGAAACCTCAATGAAAAAGCCTTATTCATTTACTTTTCAATAGGTGATCAATTTATATAGCATTTTTGCAGACACAATTATAAATCCTGCTCTGTACTGAGGACAGCTTGGAGGTGAGTCAATGGTCAATATTTGTCAACAAATGTTTGATAAGATTGTAGTCTAGTAATTGGCCAAACCATTCCAGAGATTATGACAGTCCTTTCATCTCTGTAAAGAATGAGAAGTATGTATCATATCCCACATAAAATAAAGAGTAGCCTTTTTTCTCCTTGACATCTGGATACACAGATCCCACCCAAAACCAAAATAATCCAGGGCACTTTTACTTCACCATGACCTGATGAAACACTGGAAATAAGCTACTTTGGGAAAATGAGCACCTAATCCCCACATAATTTGTCTTCAAGTAACAACATTCAACATTAAAGCCTCTTGTATCTTGCTAGTCTAATATAATCTGTTGCTCTCCCTGTCTCCTTTTCAGTCATTTATTAACAATAAATCAAGTTCTGGAGTTCAAAATGTAATATTACATAGCTTCATATTTTCACTAGAATCTGACACATCTGCTGTGATTGCTCGATACGCAGTACTTGTTTTAGTCAAACATTTACAAATACGGGTGGCATGGTGGACAGTGGTTAGCACTGCTGCCTTGCAGCAATGGGGCCATGGGGTGCTATCAGCGTGGGGTTTGCATGTTCTCTCCATGTTCGTGTGGGCTTCTCCCAGGTGCTCTGATTTCCTCCCACAGTCCAAAGACATACTGCTAGGGAAATTGGCTTCTGGAAAAATTGGCCCTGGTGTGAGTGTGTGTGCCCTCCAATGGACTGGTGGCCCATCCAGGCTGTTACTTGCCAGGTTAGGTTACGATTCTCCATAACCCGGTACAAGATAAAGCAATTAAGAAAATGGATGGATGGATTTACTAAAGCCCTTCACCTTTACTAACACACTATCGACTTTCTTGAACATTTTATGAACAGTAGGTCTTTAAAAAGGAGAAAGGAATTCCATTAATGAATGTATGTGAATTATGATGAGATTGTCTATGCTTCATTCCATTTTCCACTTGAGTCAGCTAGAACACACCTTTCCTATCTAATAGACCCTTTAGATTCACAAACATTCCACACAAAATGAGGTGTTGTTTATCTCTAATGGAAATTCAAGCAGCCTGCAACTCACAACTGGCAACCCACTGAAGCTAAGGAGGTGTGAGCCTGGTCAGTACCTGGATGGGAGACCTCCTGGGAAAAAAAGGTTGCTGCTGGAAGAGGTGTTAGTGTGGCCAGCAGGGGGTGCTCACCCTGCGGTCTATGTGGGTCCTAGGTGGATGCTGCACATTGGTGGTGGTGGAGGGGAGTCCCCATTACCTGTAAAGCGCTTTGAGTGGAGTGTCCAGAAAAGCGCTATATAAGTGTAAGCAATTATTATTATAATTAATGCCCCCAGTATAGTGATGGGGACTCATCCTTTGGATAAAACTGAGGTCCTGACTCTCTGTGGTCATTAAAAATCCCAGGGCATTTCTCGAAAAGCTTAGAGGTATAACCCTGGCGTCCTGGTCAAATTTCCCATTAGCCTTTACCAATCATGGCCTCCTTATAACCCCCATCTATGAATTGGCTACATCACTCTGTTCTCCTCCTCACTAATAGCTGATGGGTGGTGAACGTTCTGGCGCACTATGGCTGCCATCGCATCATCCAGGTGGATGCTGCACATTGGTGGTGGTGGAGGGGAGTATCCATTACCTGTAAAGTGCTTTGAGTGGAGTGTCCAGAAAAGAGCTATATAAGTGTAAGCAATTATTATTATAAATGCCCTGAAGTTGCCTTACTAACTGAGCACATGCAAAAAAAAACAGCTATTAGAAAATGTTTGCCTAACAACCACTGAAGTTAAATATAACATTGTTCCATGTCATGTTAGATTGTACATGTATTAGAGGATAAAAATAAAATCAAGAAGTCATTTCATAAGTGAGCCTGCCAGTGATTCATATACATGAGCACAGTAAATGATTGCCTTGAAGTAAATGAATGCATTTGCTGTAAAATTGCATGCATGGAGTGCCAGGTGCTTATAGCTTTTTACTTTTGGGAAATAAACTGAATTCATCTAATCCCTTCTAACCTAAAGGTATTTTAAAATGATTAATATGTTCAATAGCAAAGTATGCATGGTCTTGGTATTTCTATATACAGTAAATAGGTTTGTCTATAAATATTCTTGCCTCTGCACACCGTAAGGAAACATTTAAATTATTGCATTAAAGTAATGTCATTTCCACTTTGGCCATAACTGTATATTAGACACTAAAGGACAGTACTGATGTGTAAAAATTGTGACATCAGTACATTTGTCAGTTCACATGAAAAGATTTCCTTTACAAATTAAATAGAATTTGTGTCCAGAAATGTGATATATAAGTATAAGGATTAAGATGGTTATTATACTATTTGAAATATTTCACTTTCGCTAACTAAAATGTAAATCTATTGTATTTCTCTTAGTTGAAAAGTTATAAAAAGATATAATGTAAGGCATATTAAATGTCCATAGTTTAATATTATATAGCATGTAATGATGTAAAGTAGTATAAGAGCACTTACTGTACAGACAAATACAGGAAATCGTCCCATGAAGGAAGCAAAGTAAGACCCAGGACTTGAGGTTAATATTGCTGAATGTTGCATCTCTTTTGTTTAAATATGGAACAAGAGCCACCTAGCTTGGTATTAACACTGCTTACAAAGAAGGCCTTAGTTATTAAAACACTGCCAGAGGCAAATGGACACCGACTTTATGTCACCAAAGACATAAAATGTATGCGTTGCACAGGACTTAATAACTGCCATCTTTCCCCACTTACCTTCTGGTTCCACATCAGAGGATTACAAGCACAGCTAGACCGTCACACAGCATTAGGAAGGCTACACCAGCACAGGCTCAGACAATTCAGTTCAGCGCAATAAAAAGAGGCTAAAGACTCTCGGTTATCCAGGACGTTGCCAATTGGCAAGTGAAACTGGAGGATGCGTCTCAAACAAAGTTATATATCACTCCCTTTCAGTGATGTCTCATTTTGTTCAAAACATAATATGGGGCACGCTGGTGCACCCTGCTGTGTTCACATGTCAATACCACCTGTTCATATACATACACACTGTTGTACTTTGAGGATGGACAGGTGTTTGTGCCCAAATTGAAATGATGAATAAAGTCAATGTTAAACTCAGCTAAATTGTTAACACTTGCTTTAAGGCAGCATTAAAATTGAATAGACTGAAAAAAAAAGATTGCAAAGATGGCATTTTGGCCCAATAACGGGAGCACGTGGCAACTTTAATTTGAGTCTAGAAAATAATTTTTAAAAAGGCTGGAAGACTAAACTACAGCTTCAAGCCCACAGACTTTGGGTTCTTCAGTTTGAAGATAAATCTGTATGCTCTTCACCTGGGGTATCAAGTTAAATTGGGTATTTCTAATCTCACTTATAGTGCCTTGGCAGCATGAGTGCCTTTGGCATATGCTGCATGATAGGGATATATGAGACATGGCACTCCTGTTTAGGCTGTTGGTGCCAGGATAATACGGCTTCATCATTAAATATTTCATGCGTGTCTGACACAAGAAGTTTTTGTGTTTCAGATATGTCCATATATTTAGTGCTAATACATGTCATAGGAGCACCTAATAAGTATCAGGTTCTATTTTGAATTCCCTTGCTTTATCAGATCTATGTGAGATATTTCGTGTGCAAGCTATCACCTGCACCAATAACTCAAATAGGTGTCTTATACTATGTGTACTCTGCTGTGCTGAAGTCATCTTTGTCACAATGACAATACATGTATATGTTGTGTATGTGTTATAGAATGTTTGTTATGAACACCAGTAATTTACTGAAAGCCTCAAATAGTTTTCTATCAGAGCAACATTAACTCTTATTACAACAGCTGGGTCTGGTTGAAAAGAAATCAAGCTTGCCATTTAGCGATTCTACATTTATTATTTGGCAAAAACACTTTATCAGAATCTTTGAAATTCTGATCACTGCAACTCAAGGTAAACTAAACATGAGCAGCCAATATTACATGGTGAGTCATTAATGAGTCAGATGTTCCTCATCATTATCATTATCATCAAAGCTATAAGGCTAGATTTTGTAAAAAAAAATACAGATCTTCTGGTAAACGTAAATAGGATTGTAAATGATCTTAAAATGGCTAAACTTTCATTAGAAAATTGATACCATAAAATTGTTTCTGCATAAAGAAAGAAAAAAAATTGAAAAATTAGAATAATGCAAAATGTCTAGGACATTTACACAGTAGTGTGGGTCAAAGGTGCTGATTTTATTTTACCGGGCACCGTACTTTAAATTAGGAAGAACAAAAATAAAAGTCATACATTTCAGGTTAGCACAGAATTCTTAAGTTATTGTAGAAATGTGTCCACATACTGTATAGTAAATGAACAAACGGTAAACTCTGAACTTCACTCTTAATTCAAGATGAAAAAGGATGTGTCTATTGGGAAGTACTATGCATTATTCCATACAACAGTCCGTTATCAGATTTCTGCCTATTCCTGGTACGAATCTCGGAAGTTCGGTATTGATCCCAGAAGCACAGGGAGCAAGGTGAGACTATGGATGCAGGATGAATTGCCATGACAGATCATGCATTATATTTATTTTTGTCAACATATTTTTAATTTTTTTAAATTCAAAATCCCTGTGCTAGAAGAATTAAATGTCTTTTGAAATCTTCTGAGCAGGCTGCAATGGCCTCTGGATTTTACTAATTGTCCTGTCGGTTGCTAATAGAAGAACAGTCTGGAGCAGTTGGTGAGATACTCTTGCTTTTAGTTCTGTTTAATTCACTGCATTAATTTGTGCATAGCTGTCTTTTTTTGTTTAACCGTAAAGTGCCTTGTATTATGAAATTGTTTAATAAACTATATATTGTCAAATAAATAAGGTGGGTAGCTGCATCAGCATGCGTAGTTTGCGAAGGAAAAAGTAATACAGTAGGATTAAATCATGCTGAAAAGTGAAGAGAAAAAACACAATGTTGTGTTCACACCTGAAGAAGGCTTCACAGCCGAAACATTGTGTTTTCTCTCTTTTCAGCATGGAATAAACCTATTACTTGTTCCTATATAAAATAAATATTATTGTTTAACAGTCAATGATTAGAAGCCTTGATATTACCTAGCCCTAAGCTTAAAGCTGCAGACATCTAATTTTTACATTCGGTCAACACTATCAAACTATTTGCTTGATTTTTAGACTGCTTAGCAGCCATATCACTCTCCAACTCTCAACTGACTACCCCTTGAAGCTAAGCAGGGTTGAGCCTGGTCAGTGCCTGGATGGGAGACCTCCTGGGACCCTATGGTTGCTGCTGGAAGTGGTGTTAGTGGGACCAGAGGGGGGCGCTCACCCTGCGGTCTGTGTGGGTCCTACTGCCCCAGTTTAGTGACAGGGACACTCTACTGTAGTGGGTGCCGTCTGTCGGATGAGACGTTAAACCGAGGTCCTGACTCTCAGTGGTCATTAAAGATCCCTGGGCATTTCTTGATAAGAGTAGGGAGTTATCCCAGTGTCCAGGCCAAATTTCCCCCCTTGGCCTTCAAATTGTCTACATGTAGGATTGGCTTGCACTTACCCTGCCTTGCCCTTGTTGCTTAGACTCTGGCTTCCCATGACACCGTATGGTATGAAGCGGTTTGGTAAATGACATGACATTATTTAGACTGACAGCACAAGTACAGTAGGTCATGTATCATGTTCTGATTTCTATTCAGCTTTGCCAACTTATAAATGAAAATGGAAGCTAAGGCTTTAAACCCGATTAGGGCTGCTCAGACGGGGAAAATTGTTATTTTCCTTTTGGTTTTATGAAAAACAAACAGCAATTTTAAGTTTTTCGTGTAAGGGGATTCCATTGATAACCTGTTCAACATTTTGTCTACATTTACCTAAAGCATGGAAAGTAATAAATGTCTTTAAAAGTGAAAACAGACATCGCCTCTCCACACGGTTTGAAGGCTTTCCTCAGATCTTTCTTCAAGGAGTTAAGATTATGTGAAGAAGTGTGCAATGTGTTTGTTTGCACACACAAATATCTGTTACAGTGGCTTAAATTGTTTAGTTTTGATAAGACAAAACAGGACAAACTGAGCAAAGATTTCACAGCAGGATGCTAAGCACAGATGTAAAAGCAAGGCAAATTTACTGAATAATGATTTTGTAGTTGTGCTCGTTGCAGCCTTAATACATGGTTTCTCAAAATAAAAAGCGAGCTGGGATAAAATGTGGATAACAATGTGTTTTTTAGCACACACATTTAAACTCCAAAATCTTCCAACGAAGGCGTTTTTTTATTTTTTTAAAGAACTTGGTACAAAAAAGTAAGACTACTCTTAACCAGTCACCAACTTCCATCAATCAATTTTAATGCATCATAAAGAAGAAAAACTACATTGGCATATGTAAGACAAACACTTTTTTTTCCTATACATACTATCCACTGGACAGTCCCCTTTTAGTTAAAAACAAAATAAAAAATAAAAAAAACTACTTTAACAGTCCCAAGACATTTTCATCTAAATTTTCAGTGTCATCTAATTCCATGTCTTTCTCCTCCACTACTTTTCATTTCATGGCAAAAAATACATTGAACATTGCAAGCCACGTCAGAATGCATAATTGGCAAACAATAACCATAGTATTTCAAATGTTTTTTTTTACCTTTTTTCTTTGTTCATTCATAAAAGAATATAAAAGAATTTTGTTCAACGTAGTGTCAAGTGTATTAAAATAGATCTGTATAGTACTGCACAGTTTCTCCCGGAGAATGCTGAAAATGGAGCTAAGAACTGGCCTCAGACAGACGATGCTTCAGGGCACATTCTCATTGTGACATGGAGCACTGATATGGTTACTTTGTTTTTATTGATGAATGGGCTCGCCTCATGTCACAGCAACCGGCGCTTCAGTAGGTCTGACTTTTGGAACCTATGCAGTATCCCTTTGATGGACTGTGTCAAGAGACCCTACTGCTGGCAAAGCATTCAAAACAGAAGCCAGTTCATCTTGAATCATCCTTGAATCAATGATATGTGCTGAGTACCCAATGCATCCCCCACATAAGCTTTGCCTCTGTCCCTACACCATCTGTTGGGACTCTGTTACAGTGGGCTAGAAAAAGTAGTATCCAGGACTGCGGTTTAATATTACTATGCAATACTGCTATGATTGAATACTATTGTGATGAAAAACGTACTGCCTGATTTGCACAGCATAAAGGCTGTGCCTGAAAGCTCCTTAAACCCATTTCTCACTGACTAGGCTGTTCCTGAACTTTTTCTCCAGTAGGTTTTGGGAATCTCTCAGGTAAGTAAAGATTTTCTCTCTTTGTTTAAAAATAGATCAATTCTTTGGATTCAGATTCCACTTTGTGCACGGCACCAGTGTCTGCTAACAGGTGCTAGAAGCAACACAGTTGAAAATGTATTGTCCAGCACAAAGTTTAATAGTCTTTCTGTAAGAGTCAGTCCTGTTAAAAAATGACAAACCTCTCTGCAGTAGAATAGTCTTAAGTCTTATATGGGAGTAATTTGTCACTGCAGACGTCACGTAGTGCCTGCTGGATATATGCAGTTATCCCTAATTATGAGCATATCAATAAGCCTATGAATGTGTGTTAGACACCAATTAAAATGAGGGAGTAAAATACCTATAATAGAAGTTTTTATAACATATTTATAAAGTTCTTTTCAGCAAAAACTGTTATTTTGATTTGAAAGTTGTATCACAAAATGGAAATCACAGGAAAAAAAAGGGTTTCACATTTTAAGACATTTATCACTCTTAAACCAGAAACGTTTTTCTTTTGGAAGACCAGAAATCCTCTAAAGCTCTGTAACATTATATATAAACCTGTAACTTTTGTCTACACATACTCCACTTTTAATTCAATCAGCTGTAAAGTCTTAATGCAACATAACAAAGGGGGGGATACATCTTTGTGAAGAGAAACCCACAACCTACTTCATTTACTGTGCCACAAACGTCTTTGTGGGTAATGGCTTAATGACAGTAAAGCTTTGAGAGATAACCCTGTGTGTTCAATTAATGCGCCCTTTCTTTGCATTGTTTCTCAGTGGTACTTAATGAGATCGATGCAGAAATGCCAAGGTACTTAGCTCTCTTTGGCAGTGATGTAGCCATTACTTAAGGTATATTGTATGTTGTCCCTCTAATTTAATCTTATTTCATTTATTGCATATCTGACCTGAAATTGTTTACTTGGAGTTATTTTAATTGTATGCATGTGACTTAGGTGTAACTGACTCCGTGTGGGTTCACTCCTCACAAGCACTGGAACAATCACGTCATGTTTCTGTTATAAAGAAGGAGATGCTGTATAAACAAATGATCTACATGAGAACTAATTAAACTTCTCAAAAAAATCAATATGTCTTAGCAGTCAGTGCAGCACCTACCCAAGAGTTCCTGTCTCACAACACACAGGTGAGCATATCTGCTTTTTCACGCCCTGACCTCCTTCTCTCCCAGAGAATGTTTAAGCTGAGTGTGATTTTCTTCTGTCACACACATCCCATAATATTTCAGTTGACTGCACCTACTACAGGGTGTCAGCCAGGTCAGTTCATGACTGAATTTAAACGCCAGCCAGTTGTGTCCAGCGTTATACATCCTCTTGGTATTAATAAAGCTTCTAAAGCAGTTTCCCTTTCTTAGTAGAATTCCAGTCAGATTTACAGGTGTTTTAACAACACTTTCCAAATATAAAGCAAGGTAATATGAAAATCACAATTATCACAGCAAAATTAAAACAAAATGGTATATATGCAATATGTGGTTCAAAACTGAATCTAATGGATATCTGTGAAGTACTGGCAAGGTCTATGTCTGTGTATGTACAGTACCTCATTCACACATATTCCTATACTTGGCATTGCTACATTCTGGTGGAATCTGTTGTCAGACAGGGATAAGTATCAGGAATGGCAATCATTACTACCATTAGAGAAGCAGTAAAGACTACCATTGTTTGTTAGTTTAGAAAAGTGAAACAATTTAACAGCAAGAACTACTCTATCTGCTCAGAAAGACAATTCTATAGAAAAAAGGTCGAAAATGAATGCTGTGCAGCAATATATGATAAATATATATACTAAGAGGCATTAAAAATTAAACAAATCAATACTCACTTGTTGTGTTTTTAATGTCTCTTATTATATATCTTTTATACGTGCACTGATCAGCCAAAAGATTAAATTCACTTTACAGCTGTTCAAGATAGGAAGCCTATCAATAAATCATACCTGCCAGCTTCCACAACAGTACAAACACAAAATAATGGTCTGAAATAACTCAAGAGTTAACTCTTCATTCTTGGCGCATATTCCAGTTTTCTCCACAGTACTTGACTCATTACACTTATCTTTTCTAAGGAAAGGCTGCATCGATTTCTCACAATAGCTTTAATTTCAATATAAATTCTTTATCCATTTATCTGTATATTTGAAGGAATGGGTGGATGTTTATAGATCCGAATATTCTTCTTAAAAAATGATGTATATACAAATGTCTATTTGAATCTATAATGTCCATTCCAACATCTACGGGACAGACAGACAAAGCTTTTGCAACAGAAGCATGATGGAGAAGATCACTGCATTTCTTTCTCTTGTGATATCTGTGTTCCTATACAGACTTCTCAAAGACAACTAAAATCACACAGGAGGGGTAAAATGATCCTGCGCAAGATGGCAGGATCTTTCTTTTTTTATTATTTTGCACCAAAAGGGATACTGCATTACCTTCATGTCTTCATAATAAATTAACAAGAAATCAACCAACAATATTGTTAAACAATTCCAGAAAGAAAAGAAATCATTACGACTTTAGATGTCTTAACACTCCCTGCCAAGACAGGCCCGGTGTAACACTGACAGGCTTTTTAGCAATACATGCCTGCAAAATAGAAAGGAAAACAGACTTGAGACCTATCGAGAGGCCAGTCAGTCCCTTTGTTTAGCAGGAAGACTAACTATTTAAATAGTGTTCACTCTTAAAACTGTCCCATCAAGAAGAAAGTAATCAGGTCTCTATTTGTCTGTGTAAAAAACTGATATAGTAACAAACCCTCAAAAATTCTACTTGAGGCAGTGGTTGTTTGTACTGTCTAGCCGATATACAGTATATATATAGTTCTTAACAAGTGGTTGTTCAGCACTAAAATGTTGAAGTCATATATTACATTTCCTTAAAAAAGCAAAAATGAGAAAAAGAAGAAGGAAGTCAAGACAGCAAATCCAGTACAAAAATGTAAGTTTTTTTGGCATATTTTCTATACTGGCAAAGAAAACAAGAAAATAGCAAAAAATGAAAGACCCATATTAAAAATAAATGGCCCTTGTAAAAAAAAAATCTACTTTTGGGTGCAACTGGAAACAAGAACATCACATTTATATGATTCAATAATAATAATAATTAATTTAAAAAAAGTAACAGCAAGAACCAGCAAGAACAGTAATACAACATCTGTACAGCCATCCCCCTTTAAATACTTCACTCCCCAGGCATCAGCATGAAAATACTTCATGTTGAACTAGAAATGGTAAATTCTGTAGTGTCATTTTAAATACTTTAAAGTTCTCAACAATAATACTGAAAAATTATTCTGTTTTGTTTGAAGGCTCAATAGATTCATACATACACACTGAAAGCGTTTCCTCATCCCACTTTCACCTGAATAAATATGGCGAACATTGTTCATAAGAGAATAATAACAATTCTACTCAGATATATCAATGTACAGTTGAAAATGTTCTTTCAGTTTTATATTTTAATACCTTTTGTAACTACTGCTACTAATCGCTAGTGTTGTTGCTTACTATATGCTGAACATTATTCTCCTCTAATTTTGCTTTAAAAAACATTATTAGGTTTTTCATTATTTTTTGGCCATATGCAATACTAGATTGTATTTCCATATCAGCCATTTTTTGTTTTTAATTCATAAATACATTAAGGCCAAGAATATTAATAAATAATAACAATTATAATTAAAAAAATCTCGTAAGCACTGAAGGTGTTGGGTTTACAAAATACTCATCACAAACTGCTTGTGGGATATCATTTTGCCACAGCAGATCTCCAAAAACTGCATTGGTTATATATTTTTTTTTTGTTTTAAATTTGTTTCGTAAGTTTCTATGGTATTCCGACTTATAAAAAAGTTTATTGTTCTGAAGAAGATGTGGAAGGTGTTCTGCACATTTGGCAGGTCGCAGGTTGGCTCAGTGTGGGGTGGTGGCGATCAGTTGTTGCCCTGGGCCTGAGACAGACCTTTCTGCACATGCGCGGAAGTACCAGCAGAGGGCGAGCTTGCGCTGCTGGGAGGTTTGATCCAGGGGAGGGTGAGAAGGGCGGCCCCTGTGGTTGTGGTGGCAGTCATGGTCACCTGAATCATCTGGTCCCTCTGGATGAGTCTGATCAAAGCCTTCAGTCGATCCAAGGCAGACTGAGTTTCCTTCTGCTTTCCCAAAAGGCTGTTTTTCAAATCTACACATTTCTGTGGAGAAGAAGAAATGGCCGTGTTGAGACTTTGTTGGTATGAAAGTTGAAGGAAAGTTAGAAGTACTTCTTAATTATTGAAAACCTGTGACTGAATGCTTTGCTTTGACATATTTCTACGATTACGAGACCAAAACTAAATCATACAATCTATGAGAACATTAAAAATGCAGCAATATCACTCTACACAGTCTTTTTTTATAATACAAATAGCAATGAAAAGAATATTAAAAAAACCTGAAGGGACATCCATATGCACTGTTTCAGGTCCTAAGAAATATAATATAACTGCCAAGAAATATTGCTTCCGGATTAATACTTTGTGTTGTAAAAATCTTTCACTAGGACCTCTGCACATTCTGTTCCTGAACAACACATTTTCACTTCATTGAAACAGTAGGGCGTATTTCTGCAGGAGAAGAGCCTGAGTATGAGCACTTTGTAATCTAAAGATATTTCATTACCTTAAGGCTGTACTGCTGTGATGTTTAACAAACTCAAGGACAGTTAAGAAAAGTAAGAACAACTAAAGGGGTACACAATAAAGAATATGCGTGTGAAAATAAAAACTGACACTGCTACTTTACATTACTCGTTTTCCTTATTGTGTTCCCTCTTTGAAGACAAACACCACAGAGGATTATGGGAAGGAAGCAAAGGAATGGCACTGCCTCCTTTTGTGTGGTGTTCAAGATCATTTGCACTAGGAAATATAGCACATATTCCATCTGGAAATATAACCTCAACCTTGTTGAGAACTCAAGGCTGGACCTATTCCAGAATACATTTTCTTGCAATACAGCAGGAGATACTCTCCTGTGTGCTTGCTGCAGGATATTTGTGCCAAAGGAAAACCACCTATTGGGTTTTAATGGAGCTGTGGCAGGGGATCGTACCGCCAGAGAATCACTCAGCTGCTGCTCCCTCTCCTCCAGCTGTGCGCGCTCACTCTTCAGCTCACTACTCCTCTTCAGCAGCTTCCTCTTCTCTTCCTCTTTCACTGTGCAACAAACGCAAATGGCATCACCACAGCGGCACGAGAAAGCTTCTCTAGTCTTCACCCCATTACATTTGAGAGAAATGAAACCGAGCTTTCGAGTATATGACATAATAACCTGATTTGTTACATCTGTTTCCACACTTATATGCTTGAAGTGCTCTAAACCGTCATTTACAGTCTTAGAGATCGTACAGTGACTTGGTTACAGGGAGTTCACGCTGAACCGGACACATCTGGAAGTACATGTTGTGTGAAATCCCTCACGGTACAAAAGATTCACTCCCGTCTATTGTGTAAGAGTAAAAATTCAATTTTTGACATTAGCACGACTTTCAGGTAAAACATGGTATTTTTGGTCAACTGCTTTATTCACGGCTCACAATCATTTCTTGCTTTCTCAACATCTCATTTCTCAACAGAAATTAATTTGTAGCCACTTGACTGTTTAAAGTTATATATTGACAGAATAAAGATTAAGTCTAGGAAATAATGAATCTCTTCACAATCGTGTGAAGCTTACAGGCACATTAGCTATTTAGAGTCACCTTAGTCTGTTTTTGTTCCCAGTAACTCATGTGACGATGATTGTTTTCCACTCCTCTCTCCTGGTTGAGCCAGATCCATGGTAGAGGCTGTCTATGCTGTAGTAAGACCAGCTAGGAGGCTCTTTGGGTCTCTCAGCAAGTGGTCAAACTTTAGAACGGTAGATATTTGACTGTTCTTTACTTTGCCATAAAAACCTTGTTTTGTTCAGTATGTGGCCAAAATGGCTTCTGAGTCACGAGTAGCTGTAGACAGCTGTAGACCTGCCATTTTTCACCAAGGCATACCTGTTTTGTGTGTTATGTAAGACTGGACAACAGCCAAGTTCTGAGGCCAGGACATGCTGTCTTTGTTTAGTACCTGGAAAAGAAAAAAACTTCATGTGTACATAACAAGTTGTGAACAGTCTTGTATTGCTCTACAGATTCTTCTTACAAGGAAAATATTTTTTTCTACCAACCTGCAATGCCAAAATGTATGATTTTATTTCAGCCACGACTGAGCACACAACACTATACCATAACACTGGAGTAAAGGGGGAATTTGCTTAATGGGGGATATGATAATACATTTTTCTAAACACTTATATATGTTCCTTAATTTTAAAATCTTAAATTGCTTGGTTTATGTTGATTTGAATAATAAAGACTCAAATAAATTTGACACATATACAATTTGTTTTACTAATTTGATCTCTTTAACAACAAAAATCACTTTAAATAAAAAGCTTTATTATTCACAATCTGATATCATCAAGAATAATATGGTATCTGCCTTTATTTCAGAGTATTTAAATACAAATGTGAAGAATATGCAAAATTTAGAAACACTTTATTTAATCATTGTTTTGACAATAAATTAAATATACTTAATAATCCCATATATTAAACATATTAAAAAGGTTACTGCACAACTTTCTCCCCTTTAAAAAGTTCATTTTAAAATAACAGACATGTAATATTGTGTTTCATTATCAAGGGTGCTATGCAACATTTTTGTTTGACAATACTTTATTGAAAACTTAAACTAGCAACCTTATAAAAGAAAAAGAAAAATTAATAAAAGAGTCTAGCTGATGCTAAATAACAATCTTGCAAAACAGCTGACAACATTATTTCACTTTTATTTTCTATATAATTACTTTAATTTTGTAAAAAGAAAATACATAATACTAAGAAAGAGACAAATGGGATTTACATACTGTACACAGCTGGAAACTGACCTATCATTAAATGTTTTGGGAAATTTATACTGACTGGTCTGTTCATCTCATTTTTGTGTATAATTGTCCTCAACTCTTGGTTAGGAGGAATAGTGCTTGCTGGGTAATAGCATCTTAAAGAGTTGTTATGAGGAGCTGGAATATGTTATAGTGACCAGGAACTACAGTACATACAGCAGGCTTGTGGTCATTATTGCTATGGGAAGAGCCATAGGCAGGAAGCAATAGGCTCTGCTAGGGCCTCCATAATCTAATTTTAACTGAGGGATTCCCTGCTTCCTGAACCAAACTCCTTTTCACTTCCATTTCCAGTCATTCCTGTTTTTGAAATTAGATGGTGTTTGTTCCTTTTTTTGTGTACGTGTGAACTACTTGCCAATAATAAGTAATCCTAAAAGGACAAATTGTTTAATGGCCTGAAGTTTGCTTGCGGGATGAAGATGGCGTGATGATACACAGGCAGCGTGCTGTACCACACCAGCACAGCAGTTTCTGGGCTCATGCCTTTTGAGCTCACTTACCTTCTTGTGGCACTTTGGGCACACCCACACTCCCTTGGGGGGGGTCTTTAGTGGGGTGTCGAGGCAGTCAGGGTGATAGGCCCGGGGACAGCTGTGACACCGCTGTAACTCTCCTCTTTCCTTGCATACAGCACAGTGCTCATCGTGTACGATGTCATCCTGAACGAGTACAGCAAACACACAGACACTCAGAAACCAGGACTCCTGCCGAGTGTACAGACATGCTCGTACTGAGGTTTCATGCTGTGATTCAGTCCTCGGCTACTGCAAACTTATTTTTGTTTTGGTCACTTGTCTTCATCTACTGGACTGGTACTGAAGAAGAATCCCTTCTAAGAGCAAAACAGATTATTTGAGCAGGAAGGAAAGACTTTTTGCTGTGACTCACAAAAGTATCTTTTCAAGTACAGTATGTATCGTATCACTGTCATCACACACACTAACATTATGTTACATTAAACACGTACCTTCTTTTACAACTAAGATCAAAACTAGCAAATAAATTATAAAGAATAAGAACTGAGGTTTGTATTTTCAGCTTTATATCCTATTTAACATATAGTGATCATGTGAATATGTTAAAACATCGTCAGCAATGCCCAGTACAGGCTTTTTGAGGTATGAAACCGACAGCACATCATGCACTTCTGCCTGCTGTATGTACATTTATCTATTACAAAAAAATATTAAAAGTGAATAAAAATAATTAGATTCTGGTGCATAACATATTGTGAAATTGAAAAAATGCATAACTAATTACAGCACTCATTTGAAATAAGTGCCTTAAGATGCGACACTTCAAAAGAGTTGCCTTTCAAAATGGTCCCTGACAAACAAGTTCTCAAGTTCTGATGGAGAAAGGAGCCAAAAAATAACAAATATTCAATCTATAAACTTTAAAAAGAAAATCTGTTTTGATCAGCCCACAGAAGGAAAAAAATAAACTTTTACTTTAGGGCAAGGTTGTGTTGTTCTTCCAAATTCTTAAGAGTTAAATATAGCAAAGATGTCTTATTATATAACGGTATGTTGGGCCTACAAGTGGAAACCAAGCAACAGCAGATTAAGGTCGGAGGGAGGGGCGCTTTTCACAATGAGCGTTTCTTTTATTTGAGGAAACCACTGACTCATACTGATAGTAGCAGTGTATTTGAAAATTTCATTTGGACTATTTTCAATCTAAAAAGAACACATAGACCTCAGAATAGCATTTGTAGTACTGGCACAAAATATGTCTTTGAGGAAAGCATCGATATCCAAACGGTTAAAAAATTAAATTAAAAATTAGCCAAAATTAGAACATTCCAGTTAGGTAAACCTTAGGTAAAAGTGCAGCTAATTATCATTAATTTAATTTTAAAACCAGATAATTGTGCTACCCAATGAACACAATCATGGCATAAACATTGCTCTTGATAAGTTTAGCACAATAATGGAAATGCAGCTGAATCTCACTCAGTGATCACTGCTACAACAGTGTGAAAGAATACATTAACAACCCCCTGATCAAAAACATCAAATCTATCATTTCTTAGGGACTGAACAGCTCTTTATCCATTTTCAAATTTACCTGGTAAATAAAACCCTAATTAGCTGCCAGTTATTTTCAGTTTCAACTGTGCAACCATTCAATAATTCTTTTAGTCACATCTCAACTGTGATTTATCTGGTCACTTTCCTCCATTTATACTGCAAAACATGCACCACCACAGGATAACTCCCATGGCAGCTCACAAATAATACCTTGAACAAGGACTAAAAACACTGAACATACCTTCCAACACAGGTCCTCATTGGCTAGCATGCAAACAGGAAGCAGAGAACATGTTAGTAGCCGGCATTAGGAAGTTGTTCAAAGGGAACAGAGCTATGGGTAAGTAATAGCCATGCACTAGGACCAATCAGGCATGAGACTGATTTTTAGAAGCCTCACAATATACAGTATGATGTCTTGAATTTGGTAGCCATGGGTATAAAACATAATTAATCTTTCCAAAAAATACATTTGGTTTTGTTTTAAAAAGTCTGGAGGTCATTTTCGTTCTCTCATGCATCATTTTTTAAGTGACCATGGTGATCAATTCAGGCTAGATAGTAAAGATGTCCATTAGTATTGTAACGCAACGGGGGCTCAGGCGGGCGCCCTTGCCGCATCTGGTCGGCCCCTGCACCCTCGGGGGCTCGAACCCGGGACTTCCGCGTCTCTCTGCAGCGACCTAGCCCCGTGAGCCAAAGAGAGATCTCTCCACAGCCCAGTAGCTGTGGTCCTGCTATCACAGGGAAGGGCGGTGACGTCACCCGCTCTGGTACGCCGGCTCTTACACAGCGCCCTGTCGGCCGTAAGCGTTACAGTATAAACAAAGAAAATATTCCTCAGTCCGTCTACATTTTGCATTCCTCGTTTAAACACATCTTGTTGTATGTATGTTTGGTGGGAAATAAACCTTGAGGCGCTGTGGTGTTCATTGTTAAGCAAAGCTTTGGTAAATTCTCTGGTATTAACACAGCTTAAATAAATGTTTTGCTCATGCTGGTTATATTAATGTGATGGTAGTATGCTGTAAAAAAAGGGCAGCCAAGGGCCACAAGACACATAACACATGATGAACTATCCACAAACTGGGCAGTAAAACAACCAAGGCATTTCTCCTGAGCTCGTGAAGACGTCATCTCTTTCACTAGCTTGGGGAATTGGGGGTGTTTGTTTCTTTGTCATTCTCACCTGTATCTGTTCACTCATAAACTGATCACCTATTAAGAGCTCTTTAGTCTGAAAGGAGGCAGCAACCTCTTCAAATCAGGATGAGGAACCTTAAAAATGATTTGTCCTGAAGCTGTACTCCTGAAAAGTTTTTGAAACTGGGGGCCTAGTGCAGAAACCACTACAAAGAGCAACAGATCAATTGATGTCATCTATTTTCTTAAGAGATTTACAGCTCATCTGGCACAAAAACCCGAAGACACATGGGAAGCCAGGGTGTAGTCCTGACTCGGCTCAGGGTGACCTTCCAAGAATGAAACCCTTGCTGAAAATGGATGGATGAGTGGATGTGATTTTGGTAAAAATCTTTCTCCAGAGAGGCTCTATTAATTTCCAATAACACACTGTCCTGCCTGTTGTGCTCAGCTCTAATTATGTTAAATCATAACAAACTGGTTTACCTCTTGCTGTCAGGAAAAGTGGATGATTTAGGTAATTTGATGCAAGTCGTTTGCGCTGGAAAGCAAAAGAAGAAGATATGATAAGTGCTTTCAGATAATCAGCTATTACTCAGTTCTGTATATTATTTGGTGATTTATTTAGAGATATAAACGACACAGAGCTACCAAATTTAAATACTGGTATGCCACGTTTACTCAACAGATATCCAGGCAACTGTATTTCAATTTTTTGCAAGCTAGTTTTTCATGGTTACATCAAATAAAGTGTATTCAGAATTTTAATACTCTGTTTTCCTATTTTCTATTCAAAGTGTAGTCTTCAAGAAAACATTATTTTTCTTACACCAGGTGTAATAAAATGCCTCAAACAACTCAAGTCACGGCTTTGAAAGTCCTTGTGAAAACAGAGGACGCAATCACAGGATCCATCTTTCATTTAGTAAGGAAGCAATTTCAAGCCTGACTACAGCTGCAGCCAATTCCACAAGTTGCTCTCCATCTTACCTCTGGCTCAAACAGTCCACTGTACGCTGGATTGGCTGTGCTTCGTCTCTTCCTTTCTTGACGTTTGCTCTGGATTTCTGTGGCCATGGGAATAAGTCACTTAGTGTTACATTCTGCAGGATATCTGCAGTGACAGATTCATTTGTATGTGCAAACAATCTTAACTAGATTGCAGAAACAACTCTTGGTAACTGCCTTGTAGTCTGAACCCTGAGCAATCTTAAGAACATCTAAACCTGTGGATAATCTGGGCCGGAGCTCCCAGTACTTCACAATTGGACGAGTACCTCTCTGTGACATGAAAAATTTAACATGTACATTTGCCATTTAAGAACCATTTTGGAGGTGCTCACTGTTTTACTGCATTAATTCCTTATTTACAGTTGGAAGGAAAAATCTTCCTATTATAGAACATCTTAAAAACATCATTAAAAAATGGAACAAGACGTGGAGCCTTGCACTTTACTGCTCTGTGCACACCCTGTCAGCAATAGAATGGGAATGACAGGAGACCGGTTTTGCATTCTAATGTTGCTTAAACATTTAACAACACATTTCCTCAGGAATCAGGAGAAAAGTGTTTGAGAGGATATGTTTTGAGAAGGTACAGGAGGTACGCTGCCTTCCTAAAATCTGGCGAATGCTAGTTAAGGGCTCGTACTTGGATCCACAAAGTGCCTTATTAGTGTTATGGGCCTGCTTGGAAAACAATAAAGAAGATGCTAATTTTATCACCAAAATAAACATTAATGGGGGTCATACCGTCAGATTTGGAAATCCTACAGATCAGACAACAGGTCCATCCGACTAGACGTGTTTCCATAATAGAGCACGCCTAATCGCATTTGATTGTGGTATTAAAATAACTAAATCAAAATGTTGTTTGGTCAACCTTTTTAGCTTGTTATCGACACCAGTGGCTTCGAATGTGTTAAGACGGTGTGTGTGTCATAGTTTTGCACTCCAGTACGCCGTACACACTGACCTCCATCACCTCGTCATGTACAAATTAAGCACCGATATCAACCTCGGCTCACTAATTATTGATTAAACTGTTTTTTTAGCAATGAAGCTGTGAAACAAGTTAACCTAGCTGAATCCCGTAAGTCACGGACAGCTGTCCTTCATCTTTGTCTAGCGAGATGCTGGATCTCTCGGGTTTGACTGAAGTCTGTCTCTTCACCGCAACTCACCAAGTGAGAACTCACCTTCCAAGTGCTCTGTTGTTACCAAGCCAAGGGCCACCATGAAGGCAATTTTCTGAGGGAAATGAAATAACCAGAAGGGATAAGATCAGTAAGGGAAGAAACAAGCCTTAAAACTATAACAATGTGACAGCTGTAAAAGGCTGTCAAAATTCCAATTTGGTTAAATATGAGACAGTGATCATTAGGTGTAAAAACAGGTACCTTCAATATGGCCCTAACATACTAAAACAGTCTGGGGTTTTTCATTAATTCCTTTTTTCTTTTGTTGCAGTGATGACACTAAAGGCCACCTAGATCTTTTGAGACAGATCTCTTTGCATGGAGACAGCTTTGCTTGAAAAGTTGAGCTTTAGGAGAGACTGAATAAATAACTTCACACAGTGTAGTTTATGAAGGTACATGCTTTTAAATAAGACTACAAGTGAGCACTTTTTTACCTTATTATTTCTATGACAGTTGTTTTGCATTTTATAACACTGGTATGAGTATTTCACCCTCTCTTTGTACATACTGTAAAAGGGATTCAAATCAGAAAATCCTGAATTCTCTAAAGAGACTGTACTAACAAGCAGAACCTCTGTATGTGTGAACAAAATACGATCAGGCCAGAGTATGAGCTGGGCTATGTAGTGAAGCAGTTTACTTCACATGACCCCACAAAGGCAGCTGGAGGTGGGGTTAACACACATATTAAAAGAATAGGAAAGATATTATTTTAAGCTGTGTAGTAAAAGTGCAGTTAGGGCTCTTGCCTCATCTGTGTGTTTCCTGTTTTTCCTTTATACTGTTCAATTACTGAAAAACAGAAAAGCTCAAGCTTTGAATTTTCTTTTGGAGAGGTGAGCCTGTGTGCTGCTAAACAAGACTTTTTGATATATTTGATAAATGGATTTCCGGGACCTTTACACAAGGGATAGCATTTGTCAGATGCTCAAATAAGGAAAAGGAGGGTGAAAGTTGAGGATGAGATGGGATAAACAGGGATTAGCTAGCAGGATAATGGGATCAGTTAAATGATTATGATGAGATGGCTCAGAGAGACATTTAACCGCTGTAGCTGTTAGCCTGATAAAGATTTTCATTAGCATTGCATAATACATAATTTTACATGAAAGCAGTTTTTTTTTTAATTAGTGGGATATGGGGGTTTTTATGTAATATTACATACAAATATTATATACAAAAATTCAGAGAAAGAAAGGACATACGAAACAGAAGGACATTCAAAAGGGAAATTTTCCACTTTCTAATGCTGATTCTTATACTGTCAGTGGAAAGGGGCTGAGAGACTACAATCCCAGCAGTGGGATAATTAACAACAAAGGTGCTCAGCACCTATTTACCTCAGGATCCTCTTCTCTCTTCTTTTTAACAGGAGCAGGCGATGTCAATACGGGTTCTTGGGATGGAGCCTCAGCCTTTGGTTCTGGCTGTTTTTGAGGGCCCGACTGAACCTGGGGCTGAATTATTATCACCTGACAGGGCAATGACACAACACCACAGATGGGGGGGAGAGGCAGTGATACAGACAGATTAGGTATTTGGTTTACTGTCAATCAACAAGTGATTTTAAAATCAAGCAAGGTACTGTACAAACCTGAAATTTTCCCACTTTTAGGGTCATGTTACTCTATCAAGTTTTGATAAAAAAAATTTAGGGCTAGTGGATGCAGTGTTTAAATTTCAGACCTTCTAACCTGGACATACTCAGATCTGAATTGTACACGTTTTTTATTTCCTTGCATTTTTCCTACAGGTATATGTTAGTCTTTTTAATTTAAAACCAGCGAATTATATATTGTTATACCCTCTCAATTAGAGCCCTCCAATTGTGTTTTTCACATCTTCACTCAGGGATATGAAGCCTGAGACCGCACACAGGGGAGAATGAGGAGGTACTGTATAGACGGACTCCTCTGACACAGCCACTTTTGAGCCACTGATTTAATAACATATTACAGCCGGAGGCTCTGCTCCAATTGGAGGAGAAGTTCATTCCTCACTAACAACACCACATGTCACATGTGCAGGGTCACCGTGTCAGAAAACTGGGTGAGTCCCAGCTGACTATTCCCACCCCAGCCTCAGCAGCGCTCAGCCGGTACTGCTCCACCACTTGGAGCATCCTGGTCACAGTCAGCTAGTGACAGGACCCAGACTCAAACCCGCAATGTCAGGATCACAGACCTCAACCCACACTGAGATGAGCACCTGAACCAGTTGACCCACACGGAACGACACTCGTATTTAGATCTTGAACCTGTTCTTTTTGGAATTTTTAGGTTAGAGTCATACCTGGCCTTTTTCCTTACCTTTCTAGCAAATTATGGAAGTTTTAGTACTGATACAGTGTACATTTAAAAATGACCAAATTTGAACCCTTAAGTGCAGTTCCATGACTTATAACATAGAAGCCATGACACACGAGTCGCCGAAATGTGAGTTCCTTATCAAACCTAATAAATCATGAAATATTGTCACCCAAAATGTAGTCCATGCACAGACTATCAAACCACTGAGGAACAACTGACTCTGATATA
The DNA here is from genome assembly GCF_059453375.1 of Lepisosteus platostomus. Taxonomy (NCBI): domain Eukaryota; kingdom Metazoa; phylum Chordata; class Actinopteri; order Semionotiformes; family Lepisosteidae; genus Lepisosteus; species Lepisosteus platostomus. Next base: position 31,118,000 of record NC_142619.1, read on the forward strand.
AATATTCAGGCCCTGACTGCCAGGACTGCGGAGACGAGAACAAAGGGAGTATCTGCGAGCCTGTCAGAGCGGCACAGGCAGGAGACCCACCTTGCTATCTGCACTGATGAGCAGCGGCTGCACTTTGATGGCCTCATTGACCACAGACACCGCGCTGCCAGAGCTGTTGCTGGGCGAAGTGGAGATAATGGCGTAGGCGACACCCGCCGTGCTGATGGCTGTGGAGACGGTCGGGGGCTCGGAGAGGCCCGGGGTGGCCGACTGGCCATTTGGCAGCTGGACATGACTGACGGTGTTGTTCGCTGTCGGGAGGGCGGGCCCAGGGTTCTTGATGCTGACCACTGTAGCTTTCTGGAGGCTCTGCGGCTGGCTGGACATCTGCTCTTGGCAGGGGCTGTGGGGAAGGCTGTCCGGGATCAGGGTCTTTGGCCTAACCTGGGGAAAACAGTCAAGCCCAGACGCTCAGGAAACACACATATCTAAGTCTAACGTCATCAAGTCCACTTTATTACCTGGAATATTATGGGGAGACAAATGGCCCATGAAAATTATTTTAAAAAAACAATCAAATAATTAAAAAAAACAATTTAATACTGAAAAATCACCCCAGCTGGCACTATGTCCAAACATAAATGTACTAAACAATTAAGAAATAAAGCACTTTTGAATAGTCTTTAAGAATATTATTATACAGATGATTTATATAGTTATTTTAAGAGTTTTTCATCTAATGTATCTATATAGAGGGATTATTTTTTATTTCATGTTTTATTTAAAGTGTGAAAGAAGCTGTGAAATGTTAATTTCAGACATGCTTTCTGCACTCTGACGAGCTACTGCTGTTGAGGTGTGGTGCTTGTAAAGGTGTAGGGTGCCATCCAGTGTTTGAAATAAGAACTGCACACACTCATCTTAGAATTTGAGGTAATTAAATGAAATGCAGTGCAGCAATTTCAGTAGTTTGAAAGCGCCCATGAAAACACATCAACACAAAAATGATTTTGTCAGATGGTATGTTTTCAATCCAGCAGACACTGGGTTATTTTAGGATTAAAGAATTAAGATTTCACAAACTGCTGAATAATACAACACTGTGAAACTGATTCTGTACTTCCACATTATACCTTGATAGATCATCAGATACTTTTTATACAGTATCTAAAAAATATAATGTTTTTCATATTAATGAAATAAAATAATGTACTTACAATCCCTCTATATTGAATATTGAATAAAAAGGGCTTGTTGTACTAATAATGTAGTGCAAGTAATGTGAAACATATTTTCAAATTAATTGGACTACACAGAAATGTGTTCCCTCAAATGGCAATCATGTATTCAAAATAAGATGGGCTACTCGTACAAAAGTTTTGTAAGCCTTACTTTGACACCTGAAAATATTTAATATGCAATAGAAATTCACAGGGAGACAGGTAAATTCTCCCATCTCCTCCAGTCATGAGCAATTCTTTTGTATTTGAAGCTGTCTCCTACTTAAATGTCTGGCATAATATCATATTTCCTGCATGGACACAATTAGTTAGAATTCAAATCTATGAGTGTTTTTAAAACAGGACCAACAGACACTGAAGTCCAGGCCCATATAGAACCATACACTATTAAAACACTGCATGAAAGACTTGGTACCAGCTGAAAGTAGAGAAAACAAGACTTTAGCAGAGCTACTGCATATTTACACGGTTAAGAAGTGTGTTCATTGACTTTTATTTACATTTCAGAATAGTCACTCGGAATGAGATGCCAGGTTTACACAGTAAAAATGATGTAATGGATAAAGGAACTGTACAGCAGTTAAGGGAGTGGCAAGTAAGACTCTGAAGCGATTGGGTAATTGATTTTAATACCAGGGGAACATCACCTTTAAGCTCAGTCATCCTAAAATTCAGCCCTCCATCATGGTTCACTTCCTCTGTTCGCCACATAAGAGTGCATTAGGGTGCAATCCGATGCTTCTGGCTCTGAGCTAGTGGCGTCACTGGATCCTGGCGGGGGAGGGGGGCTTAAGTGTCCAGGGAAAGATATGAGTGGAGGAAGGAGGGGGCTAGGTTACCACTCCCTTTGTTCGAGGTCTTCTGCACTGAATTTATAGTATACTTCTTGTCAGAGCTATCAAAAAGTGGGACTGAAGGAAACTGGACAGTACGGTTTCTTCTTGTAGCTTGACCGGCACACTACGAGCTTGGCCTGACCTTTGCCTTTTAATATCACAGCCTCCATCAAGTCAGACCCTTGAGTCATGTCTGTTCTGCTTTTGTGATATGATATGACGACTATACTCTGGGGCCTTATCTGCAAACACTAAACTGAGTTAACACTCTGTTTTACAAAGAAGCAAGTCCTCTTGGAGGCCAGTTTGCCTCCAGGTTGGGGGAAGGAGGTGTTATGTTTCTAGTGGAATTAGCAGAGCCCCGATAAAGTGGTAGATGGCAGCTATTAGTCCATTTTACCAACAGTTATCACTTCTGTGTTACAGTATGTAACTGTAAGCATTTCAGCCACAATCCTGTTGTATCCAAGTAAAAACATGGGTGTTAAAATCTGAACCACTTATTAAATACATAAAAGTTCACTCTCAGCTGGCTTTTGTAATGCTGAAACCAAAAGGGCTTTCAAAACTGGAGCAACAGACACCGAAATCTGGGCCCAAATAGGACTGCACATAATGAAAACACTACATGAATGATGAAGGCACTGGAAACTAAACATTACTTTGTTTAAAAACAAATTTAACGTTTAGCAAGGTGCTGGTTCAGTTACAGAATAAACTATGAACTATCAGAAAGACTCAAGAATGCTTTGACATTGAATGTGTGTTTAAGGTCATCGCAATGCCTGCAGATGAAGGATTGTTTCTGTATATGTTTTATATAACAGCTTGATCATCTGAAAATTATGGCAATTATTACACTTGAAACCTTTGCCCGTACTTGAAGCACCGATGTCCACACGTCTGTAAAAAGGTGATTATGTTTAAAACACTTCTTTTGTGAACATGTCCTTGTGAGTCTGATAATGCGCAGACTGCAGGTAGCTACAAAAAGTTTTTGATAACAGAAAGGTGAGACAGGAAAGTCAAACAGCTGCTGGGAGAGGGGCTGTGTGGGAATGAGAACTGTAACTTCTGTTATCTGTCTATAGAGAGAGCTCTGCCAGGGGAATGGGCAGAGAAAGAAAAAGGAGAGAAAACTTTTCCTCTCATGCTGCTGTATGATGCCTTAACTACAGCTGAAATAAAGGCCTGATGATCGTTTCACCTCTATCACCAGGACTCGTGATTCTCTTCCCGGTCTCCCGAAGAGGGATTACCCTCACCCATCTGCCTTCACAGAACAATATATTAAATTGTTGTTCTTTCAATTCCTAAAAGGGCCCAGGATTCCCAGAGTTCCCTGCTCCTCTACCTGCCTTTGTCTTTTTGAATTCTTGACAGGGGGGTAGTAACCATAAAGCCACCGGTCAGGCACACAACACTGGCTGGCAAAGAGTGCAGGAGTTCACATGCTAATGTTAAGACTTGGAAGGCAAAGCAAGCAGCCAGAGAATGGCACGAAAACCTGGGGGGAGGTGTAGACACTTGTGTTAAAGTGTCACCACCTCATTGCAGGGGTTGTCCGTGTGAATGCAGGTTGTATTGAAAGGTTTGTACCTACCTGAGGTAGCACTGTGGGAGCCTGTCCAGCCAGCCGGTGCAGCGAGCTGACCTGAGGCACCTTGATGGGCACGGCTGTGATAGTTCCCAACATCTGTGGAGGACAAACACAAGCAGTTCAACAAGCCATGTCCTCCAGAAGGATTGTGATTAAGTTTGAAAACCATTTGATACAAGACTTGCTATTACTTACTAATATTATAAAACCAGCTGTCATATGACATATATATATATTAATGAAAAATATTTTCTTCCTGTAGTTAGCATTGCTGCCTTTAAGTGCTGGGCCCCAGGGATGCTATCTGAGGGGAGTCTGTATGCTCTCCCTGGGTTCGCATGGATTTCCTCCAGCTGCTCCAGTTTCCTCCCACAGTCTAAAGACATACTGGTAGGTTCATTGGCTTCTGGGAAAACTGGCCCTGTTGGCTTCTGGGAAAACGTGTTTGTGTTTGTGTCTGTGTGTGCTCTGCAATGGACTGGCGTCCTGTCTAGGGTGTATCCCGCCTTATGCCTGTTGCTTGCCAGGTTAGGCTCCAGCTCCCCCACAACCTTG